>NW_027636809.1:0-32011 GCF_936440315.1 Barbus barbus | reverse complement strand
GCAATAGCGGGGTTAAGTTGGTTTTGTTTTCGATATTCGTGACACATTCGGCGATAAACTCCAATAACTTCAAAACGACTTGCTCTAAAAAAGTCTAAACGGTATGACCGCCAAAAGGACAAAACTGATCATGTTTCACAGCCTTCGTTTTCAGTATTTTCGCTCTATATAGTGAGCACTGCCCCGCACAAGCCGTCGCAATGTGCATTAAGCCGGGAGAGATGGTTCTGAGCGAAGTTTTCAGTAAGGGACCGTGGGGAAAGTACTAGTTTTCTTCGTTTTTTTGCTATAGCTCAGTGGGTGGTGTTTTTGTAATAGCTTCTCAGTTAAAGGTCCTATAGACATGAGATCAATGTTAATCAATAGAGGGGGGCAGTGGACATCTTTCACAACCTTCCATTTTACCCCTACTGGTAGAAAAGGGAATTGCATGTCCAAAATTAATATTCTTTTTGTAATAACTTTCGTCAGCAGGAAGATAGAGACATGAGATCAGTGTCGACTAATAGATGGGGACACTGGGCATTTTTCACAACCTTCCATTTTACCCCTAGGGGCTGATTACAGAATTGCATGTCCAAAATTAATATTCTTTTTGTAATAACTTTCGTCAGCAGGAAGATAGAGACATGAGACCAGTGTCCATCAATAGAGGGGGACAGTGGACATCTTTCACAGCCTTCCATTTTACCCCTACTGGTAGAAAAGGGAATTACATTTCCAAAATTAATATTCTTTTTGTAATAACTTTCATCAGCAGGAAGATAGAGACATGAGACCAGTGTCCATCAATAGAGGGGGGCAGTAGACATCTTTCACAACCTTCCATTTTACCCCTACTGGTAGAAAAGGGAATTGCATGTCCAAAATTAACATTCTTTTTGTAATAACTTTGGTCAGCAGGAAGATAGAGACATGAGACCAGTGGCCATCAATAGAGGGGGACAGTGGACATCTTTCACAACCTTCCATTTTACCCCTACTGGTAGAAAAGGGAATTGCATGTCCAAAATTAATATTCTTTTTGTAATAACTTTGGTCAGCAGGAAGATAGAGACATGAGACCAGTGGCCATCAATAGAGGGGGACAGTGGACATCTTTCACAACCTTCCATTTTACCCCTACTGGTAGAAAAGGGAATTACATTTCCAAAATTAATATTCTTTTTGTAATAACTTTCATCAGCAGGAAGATAGAGACATGAGACCAGTGTCCATCAATAGAGGGGGGCAGTAGACATCTTTCACAACCTTCCATTTTACCCCTACTGGTAGAAAAGGGAATTGCATGTCCAAAATTAACATTCTTTTTGTAATAACTTTCGTCAGCAGGAAGATAGAGACATGAGACCAGTGGCCATCAATAGAGGGGGACAGTGGACATCTTTCACAACCTTCCATTTTACCCCTACTGGTAGAAAAGGGAATTGCATGTCCAAAATTAAAATTCTTTTTGTAATAACTTTCATCAGCAGGAAGATAGAGACATGAGACCAGTGTCCATCAATAGAGGGGGACAGTGGACATCTTTCACAGCCTTCCATTTTACCCCTACTGGTAGAAAAGGGAATTGCATGTCCAGAATTAATATTCTTTTTGTAATAACTTTCGTCATCAGGAAGATAGAGACATGAGACCAGTGTCCATCAATAGAGGGGGACAGTGGACATCTTTCACAGCCTTCCATTTTACCCCTACTGGTAGAAAAGGGAATTGCATGTCCAGAATTAATATTCTTTTTGTAATAACTTTCCTCAGCAAGAAGACAGAGAAATGAGACCAATGTCAGTCAATAGAGGGGGACAGTGGACATCTTTCACAGCCTTCCATTTTACCCCTACTGGTAGAAAAGGGAATTACATTTCCAAAATTAATATTCTTTTTGTAATAACTTTCATCAGCAGGAAGATAGAGACATGAGACCAGTGTCCATCAATAGAGGGGGACAGTGGACATCTTTCACAACCTTCCATTTTACCCCTACTGGTAGAAAAGGGAATTGCATGTCCAAAATTAACTTTCTTTTTGTAATAACTTTCGTCAGCGGGAAGACAGAGACACGAGATCAGTGTCGACTAATAGATGGGGACACTGGGCATTTTTCACAACCTTCCATTTTACCCCTAGGGGCTGATTACAGAATTGCATGTCCAAAATTAATATTCTTTTTGTAATAACTTTCGTCAGCAGGAAGATAGAGACATGAGACCAGTGTCAGTCAATAGAGGGGGACAGTGGACATCTTTCACAGCCTTCCATTTTACCCCTACTGGTAGAAAAGGGAATTACATTTCCAAAATTAATATTCTTTTTGTAATAACTTTCATCAGCAGGAAGATAGAGACATGAGACCAGTGTCCATCAATAGAGGGGGGCAGTAGACATCTTTCACAACCTTCCATTTTACCCCTACTGGTAGAAAAGGGAATTGCATGTCCAAAATTAACATTCTTTTTGTAATAACTTTCCTCAGCAGGAAGATAGAGACATGAGACCAGTGTCCATCAATAGAGGGGGACAGTGGACATCTTTCACAACCTTCCATTTTACCCCTACTGGTAGAAAAGGGAATGGCATGTCCAAAATTAAAATTCTTTTTGTAATAACTTTCATCAGCAGGAAGATAGAGACATGAGACCAGTGGCCATCAATAGAGGGGGACAGTGGACATCTTTCACAACCTTCCATTTTACCCCTACTGGTAGAAAAGGGAATTACATTTCCAAAATTAATATTCTTTTTGTAATAACTTTCATCAGCAGGAAGATAGAGACATGAGACCAGTGTCCATCAATAGAGGGGGGCAGTAGACATCTTTCACAACCTTCCATTTTACCCCTACTGGTAGAAAAGGGAATTACATTTCCAAAATTAATATTCTTTTTGTAATAACTTTCATCAGCAGGAAGATAGAGACATGAGACCAGTGTCCATCAATAGAGGGGGACAGTGGACATCTTTCACAGCCTTCCATTTTACCCCTACTGGTAGAAAAGGGAATTGCATGTCCAAAATTAATATTCTTTTTGTAATAACTTTGGTCAGCAGGAAGATAGAGACATGAGACCAGTGGCCATCAATAGAGGGGGACAGTGGACATCTTTCACAACCTTCCATTTTACCCCTACTGGTAGAAAAGGGAATTACATTTCCAAAATTAATATTCTTTTTGTAATAACTTTCATCAGCAGGAAGATAGAGACATGAGACCAGTGTCCATCAATAGAGGGGGGCAGTAGACATCTTTCACAACCTTCCATTTTACCCCTACTGGTAGAAAAGGGAATTGCATGTCCAAAATTAACATTCTTTTTGTAATAACTTTCGTCAGCAGGAAGATAGAGACATGAGACCAGTGGCCATCAATAGAGGGGGACAGTGGACATCTTTCACAACCTTCCATTTTACCCCTACTGGTAGAAAAGGGAATTGCATGTCCAAAATTAATAAACTTTTTGTAATAACTTTCGTCATCAGGAAGATAGAGACATGAGACCAGTGTCCATCAATAGAGGGGGACAGTGGACATCTTTCACAACCTTCCATTTTACCCCTACTGGTAGAAAAGGGAATTGCATGTCCAAAATTAAAATTCTTTTTGTAATAACTTTCATCAGCAGGAAGATAGAGACATGAGACCAGTGTCCATCAATAGAGGGGGACAGTGGACATCTTTCACAGCCTTCCATTTTACCCCTACTGGTAGAAAAGGGAATTGCATGTCCAGAATTAATATTCTTTTTGTAATAACTTTCGTCATCAGGAAGATAGAGACATGAGACCAGTGTCCATCAATAGAGGGGGACAGTGGACATCTTTCACAACCTTCCATTTTACCCCTACTGGTAGAAAAGGGAATTGCATGTCCAAAATTAATATTCTTTTTGTAATAACTTTGGTCAGCAGGAAGATAGAGACATGAGACCAGTGGCCATCAATAGATGGGGACAGTGGACATCTTTCACAACCTTCCATTTTACCCCTACTGGTAGAAAAAGGAATTGCATGTCCAAAATTAATAAACTTTTTGTAATAACTTTCGTCATCAGGAAGATAGAGACATGAGACCAGTGTCCATCAATAGAGGGGGACAGTGGACATTTTTCACAACCTTTCTTCTTACCCCTACTGGTAGAAAAGGGAATTACATTTCCAAAATAATCCTTCTTTTGTAATAACTTTCGTCATCAGGAAGATAGAGACATGAGACCAGTGTCCATCAATAGAGGGGGACAGTGGACATCTTTCACAACCTTCCATTTTACCCCTACTGGTAGAAAAGGGAATTGCATGTCCAAAATTAACATTCTTTTTGTAATAACTTTCGTCAGCAGGAAGATAGAGACATGAGACCAGTGTCCATCAATAGAGGGGGACAGTGGACATCTTTCACAGCCTTCCATTTTACCCCTACTGGTAGAAAAGGGAATTGCATGTCCAAAATTAATATTCTTTTTGTAATAACTTTGGTCAGCAGGAAGATAGAGACATGAGACCAGTGGCCATCAATAGAGGGGGACAGTGGACATCTTTCACAACCTTCCATTTTACCCCTACTGGTAGAAAAGGGAATTGCATGTCAAAAATTAATAAACTTTTTGTAATAACTTTGGTCAGCAGGAAGATAGAGACATGAGACCAGTGGCCAACAATAGAGGGGGACAGTGGACATCTTTCACAACCTTCCATTTTACCCCTACTGGTAGAAAAGGGAATTGCATGTCCAAAATTAATAAACTTTTTGTAATAACTTTCGTCATCAGGAAGATAGAGACATGAGACCAGTGTCCATCAATAGAGGGGGACAGTGGACATTTTTCACAACCTTTCTTCTTACCCCTACTGGTAGAAAAGGGAATTACATTTCCAAAATAATCCTTCTTTTGTAATAACTTTCGTCATCAGGAAGATAGAGACATGAGACCTAGTGTCCATCAATAGAGGGGGACAGTGGACATCTTTCACAACCTTCCATTTTACCCCTACTGGTAGAAAAGGGAATTACATTTCCAAAATTAACTTTCCTTTTGTAATAACTTTCGTCAGCAGGAAGATAGAGACATGAGACCAGTGTCCATCAATAGAGGGGGACAGTGGACATCTTTCACAACCTTCCATTTTACCCCTACTGGTAGAAAAGGGAATTGCATGTCCAAAATTAACTTTCTTTTTGTAATAACTTTCCTCAGCAAGAAGACAGAGAAATGAGACCAATGTCAGTCAATAGAGGGGGACAGTGGACATCTTTCTCAGCCTTCCATTTTACCCCTACTGGTAGAAAACGGATTGGCATGTCAAAAATGAACCTTCTTTAATGACACCAGACACCAGTTCCATTCAATAGAGGGGGACAGTGGTCAATTTACACACCTCACATTTAATCCTAACTGTTGCACAAGGTAATATTTAGAAATCGTACCTTATTTACATCCTTACAATGATGACATTTATGTAATGCAGAATTTTAATGTTAATACTGTAAACTAATTAGACACCAAAACAGCCAACAGTACAATAGCCATTTTGACTACACTGATCAAAAATGTATAGTGATTTTAACATTTACTGATTTTAACATTTATAAGAAACTGATCAAAACAAAAAACAACAATAACAACAACAACAACAAAAAAACAAACAAGAGTAAACAATATATTTTAACACCTACACTCGTAAATTACTTTTTACTCACAGAAAACACACAACCACTTTCTTGTCTTCCATTTGTGTACCGCTTTTTTCGTCATGCCGAGACAGACAGAGTGGTACCATCTTTCACAGTTGCTGCACTGAATCTAGTGGAAATAAAAGTTGTCACATGTAAACTTATTTTTTAATTATATAGAACATATTAATTTAAAAATAAACTGTACCACTTTTAATACATCATTAATAAGAAAGTAATAGTAATTTAAGCTTAAAAACATCAAATTAAAATGTACACAATCGATCATACAGTAAAAATTACATAACTTTTTGATCTGTATTTACCTAATACAAAATACTACTTTAATATTTGATCTAATGAAATTTCTATATTACTGCATACAAATTATCTGCTTAATCATTATCTATTTAGTTGAAATAATTTAACATTTCAGATCTACAGATTGTATAATAGCTCATCTAATTACTAATTTCTCATTGAAAAGGACACAAACCCATGTGTTCAGACCCACGCTTCCAACTGGACACTCTTTTCCACACAGGGAGCAATGCTGTTTGGGGTTGAATACTGAAAATACAATATCACAAATCAAAGTTTAATTTTAACCGTTTGGACAGACAGACAGACAGACCAGTGTATCGATAAACAGATAGACAGAGCTATAGTTAGATGGATGGATGGATGAGACATACATATAGATGATTAAATGGATGGACAGACTGACAGATGTATAACTAGCTAGATAGATGGACGGACAGCCACAAAGTGGTGACCAATGTTATTGGCTAAAAATTATTTTATTTCTATTTATTGGAGTAGTGTGTCAGTACGAAATATCAGTTTACATTTCCAAACATATATTTTGTCATTCGTTTTAACAAATCAGTAAAATGTTGGTCTGGCACAGACACACTGTGCTCCACACAGACATCTTATTTACTCGATAATCATTGAGTCTGTCTGAAATGACATTAAGATTAATTGAGACAGAATAAATCCTGAAGAAGTGTGGCAATTTCTCCAAGATGTTTAAATAACCCTCGTGCACTTGAATAAAAACACAGTAAAATGAAGATGCTGTCAAAAATATTCATAAATATAATTTATCAATTAACTTCTGTTAACTAAAGTAAATAAACATTTGGTGTGACCATACTTTGTGTTTAACTCAGCTTTTGACCTCGGTTCACTTGCGCATAGTTTCTCAGGAGCTTTGCAGGTAGCTTTCTTGTCTTGGAGATGTTGCTACAGTTCTTCTGGATTTATTATGTCTCAGTTTGTTAAGGTTCTTCATGTCATTTCAGACAGACTGGATGATGATGAGATCAAATCACTGTGCGGAGCACAAAATTCTGACTGCATTATTAAAATTTATTGCTAAATGAAAGTGTGGAAATGTACGCTGACATTTTCTACTGACAAATACAGATAAAGTTATTGATAACTGACTTTAATTTTCTTTATAGTGTTCTAATAATTTTTTCCACCCCTGTATAGATGAGCATATGGTTACAGTAAGAGAGGTAGATGAATAGATTTACTAGCAGGAAGACCATAATTAATACATAAATGTGCACAGACAATCAGGTGCCAAATAAATCTCTGATCTTGGACAAATTAGTTTTTTTTTTTTTTTTTTTAAGTTCTCATAGACCTTTCATTCTTTATTCTGTCATGACAAAATAGTTATTAAAACAATTTAGAATTTTAAGCATCAGGAAGATACCAGTTACTTAAATGGCCATGCGGGATGGCAAGTTGACCTATATGTGTGGAATGCAAAATCCAGGCTTAACAAAACATACACCAAAAACACCACAGATCTGAAAAAAGGGAGTGCTAAAAATAAAAAATAAAATGACTGTAATTTTGCTTCAATATGATCCATGAAGTTTGCAATTGTGTCCCCATTAATGCATATTTTCATCAAACTGAAATGGCCTTTAATGTCAAGAATAGATAGATTGTCATATCATGATCAAAATAATATCAACAATAAGCTACTTTATCTCTTACATTTTGTACCCAGTACCTGAGGGAATAATAATTGTTACAATTTTTACTAAGACTATACAGTAATGATTAACTGATGATTACAAATCAGTTGCAACACTTAATTTATGATTTATATATGTTAGTATTTTAACTGTTAATATATTAAAAGTATATATACAAATAGTGCAGCAATCAAAATACTTCAACTAGATGATATTTAAAGTCAAAGACAATGTTTTGTATAGTTTAACAACTTTTATTAGAGACATCGTATAACAACTTATTAATAAGGTTATTACAATATTGAGAACTGTAAAAATTACTTAGTTAATATATTTAAAATATATATATAAATCTTGACATACTGCCTGATCTACATTAGTTTATGGTTAATGGTAGTATTTTATATATTGTAGTCTCTACATTGTTAATACGTTAAATACATTTATGCATATATTCCTACAATAAATATATATATTAAAATAAATATAAAATATCTACATATAAACAGTGTGCTTTCAACTGCACAGAGTATGTTCTATCCACTAAATCAGCCAGATGTATTTTAATGTAGTCTCATGACTATTTGTATTTTTTTTTTCCCCAGGTACCTTTATTTGCAATTGCATAGACATAAAACCATACATTGTTGACACGGATTGTGTTATATGTAGTGAACTGAAGTAAAGCAACATGATGGTGAAGTATAATAATAACCCATACTTGGAATTTGTGGAGTTGTGTATTTATCCCATTCACATGCACATGGCATATATTTTGTATATTTACAAAATACTCCTGTCATTGTGTCAGCAATGTATGGTTATGTCTATGCTTCATGTTTTTATAAGCATAATGAACACTTAACTCTACTTATCACAGTTTTGTTGGTTTGGACTTATTTTGTCTCATATTTGATTACATTAGTTCACCTGTGGTGTTGCTAATTATTTCATTTGTTCTGTCTAGTTACGTTTGACTTTGTCGGTTAATGTTTCAACCTCATGTTTGCTATGGATACCTTTTTCTGTGTCATGTGGAATAAATACAGTCAGGTCCATAAATATTGGGACATCAACACAATTCTAACATTTTTGGCTCTATACACCACCACAATGGATTTCAAATGAAACGAACAAGATGTGCTTTAACTGCAGACTATCAGCTTTAATTTGAGGGTATTTACATCCAAATCAGGTGAACGGTGTAGGAATTACAACAGTTTGCATATGTGCCTCCCACTTGTTAAGGGACCAAAAGTAATGGGACAATTGGCTTCTCAGCTGTTCCATGGCCAGGTGTGTGTTATTCCCTCATTATCCCAATTACAATGAGCAGATAAAAGGTCCAGAGTTCATTTCAAGTGTGCTATTTGCATTTGGAATCTGTTGCTGTCAACTGTCAAGATGAGATCCAAAGAGCTGTCACTATCAGTGAAGCAAGCCATCATTAGGCTGAAAAAACAAAACAAACCCATCAGAGAGATAGCAAAAACATTAGGCATGGCCAAAACAACTGTTTGGAACATTCTTAAAAAGAAGGAACGCACCGGTGAGCTCAGCAACACCAAAAGACCCGGAAGACCACGGAAAACAACTGTGGTGGATGACCGAAGAATTCTTTCCCTGGTGAAGAAAACACCCTTCACAACAGTTGGCCAGATCAAGAACACTCTCCAGGAGGTAGGTGTATGTGTGTCAAAGTCAACAATCAAGAGAAGACTTCACCAGAGTGAATACAGAGGGTTCACCACAAGATGTAAACCATTGGTGAGCCTCAAAAACAGGAAGGCCAGATTAGAGTTTGCCAAACGACATCTAAAAAAGCCTTCACAGTTCTGGAACAACATCCTATGGACAGATGAGACCAAGATCAACTTGTACCAGAGTGATGGGAAGAGAAGAGTATGGAGAAGGAAAGGAACCGCTCATGATCCTAAGCATACCACCTCATCAGTGAAGCATGGTGGTGGTAGTGTCATGGCGTGGGCATGTATGGCTGCCAGTGGAACTGGTTCTCTTGTATTTATTGAGGATGTGACTGCTGACAACAGCAGCAGGATGAATTCTGAAGTGTTTCGGGCAATATTATCTGCTCATATTCAGCCAAATGCTTCAGAACTCACTGGACGGCGCTTCACAGTACAGATGGACAATGACCCAAAGCATACTGCAAAAGTAACCAAAGAGTTTTTGAAGGGAAAGAAGTGGACTGTTATGTAATGGCCAAGTCAATCACCTGACCTGAATCCGATTGAGCATGCATTTCACTTGCTGAAGACAAAACTGAAGGTTTTGAAAATGTCCCAAGAACAAGCAGGAACTGAAGACGGTTGCAGTAGAGGCCTGGCAGATCATCACCAGGGATGAAACCCAGCGTCTGGTGATGTCTATGCGTTCCAGACTTCAGGCTGTAATTGACTGCAAAGGATTTGCAACCAAGTATTAAAAAGTGAAAGTTTGATTTATGATTATTATTCTGTCCCATTACTTTTGGTCTCTTAACAAGTGGGAGGCACATATGCAAACTGTTGTAATTCCTACACCGTTCACCTGATTTGGATGTAAATACCCTCAAATTAAAGCTGACAGTCTTCAGTTAAAGCACATCTTATTCGTTTAATTTGAAATCCATTGTGGTGGTGTATAGAGCCAAAAATGTTAGAATTGTGTCGATGTCCCAATATTTATGGACCTGCCTGTACTTTCTGATTCTTCTCCTATGTGCACCTTTTTCTACAACCTAACCTCAGTGTGAAACTACTAAATATAATGTTCTTAAAAGGTTTCAGATCTTAAGACCTACCATCACCATGTCTGCAGTGAAAACACTTTATGAGTAATTAGTAACCAAACCACCAAAAATTATATTGAACTATGTACTCATGCAAATTAAATTTAATTAATTAAAATAATTTGTAACAGTATATTTCAGGGCCTATTAACTAGTTGCTTATAAGCATGCATATAACTAGAATATTACCCATTTATTAGTAGTAATTAAGCACATATTAATGCCTTATTCTACATCCCTAATCCTACCAACACCTAAATTTACCAACTACCTTACTAAATATTAATTAGCAGCAAATTAGGAATTTATTGAGTCTTAGTTTATAGTGAATAAGTGTTCCCTTTTGTAAAGTGTTAACAAAATAATTTTGATAATTACAGTGACATGAAATGATATGATGATGTATGTATAAATTCTCTTCTTAATATATTAACAACATTTACTTTAAACTATATTATCAAAAAGAAGCTAATATTTCATGAACTACAAGCATTCTGGACTGTATTAGCAAAACAATTATATAAAATAAGAATACATTTTTTGAAGAAGTACCATCCTACAAATGCATTTACGTGCATGACAAGTTATGTTAATCTGCTATTCACACATCCTGATTGTTGCATAGACATTGTTGTGTCACTGTAGTGGACAACATGGGGGGGGGGGGAATCTAACAAAATGTTCATCTTTTGTAATTTAACAACCAAAATAAATGTATGTATTTTAAATGGTCCACAGATGAACTTGATACACCGTTTCGACAAAATGATTGGGACACACCCTTCTAATGAACATGATTTACTATTTCAGTCGTTTCCATGAGTACAAATGTGAAAGTTAAAGCGTATAATTTTTATGTAGATAATTTAGTTTTTTTCATTTTATAGAAATAGTTTGGACAGGACCCTTTTCTATTCTAACATAAATCATTTCTCAAAAAGAAATGATTGATTCAGTCAGTGCAGAACAACCGGAATAGTCTGCAGAAAGCCACATCCCAATCCCAGCTGAACACCTCTTGAGTGACTTTAAATGCAAACCTAGAGCCAAAAAACATAAATAAACAACACTGACTTGTACATATGGGTACAGTCATTTTAGACCATTTTAAAACAGCTGCAACAGACATGGAAATACAATTTTTAAATGCATAGATTTTGTTCTCATCTTTGTTGCCACAACTTCTGTTCTAAAGACGGGGTATCCCACCACTTTTTGTTCATATAGTGTATGTACAAGTCATTGGTGTTTAGTGATGAGTCTGTTTCAATGTCTGCATTTAGAGTCAAACCAGAGGTGTTAAGCTGGATTTATGATGTGGCTTTCCGCAGACCAGTCAAGTTCTTTCAAACTGACTGAATCAATCATTTCTTTCGGAACCTTGCCTTATACACAGAAGCATTTCCATGTCAGATCTATTGCTATAATACTTATGTGGAATATCATTATATGCTTTATCAGTAACATTTGTACATATGGAAATTTTTGAAGTAGTAAAACCTGTTCATTACAAAATGGTATCCCAAGTATTTTTTTCCCTATTGTGTAGGTTTGTGAAACAGACTTTCCAGAGGTAAATAAAAAAAACAAAATTTGAATTTTTGACCTTGAATGAAGTATTAATTTGAAAATAATTTTGATTCAAGCCAGTATGATTACAGAGGTATAAACTGAAAAAGAAAATATATCTACTACAGTTCTGAAAAGTGTCTGATTGGGTGCCTGAGCAATGGGGTTAATTTAGATCCTTTTCATCAACTTTGGGAAAAGGTTTATGTCTTTGGTGTCTGATGTCTTGACAAAGGATCTCCGCAAATACAATATGGTTATAGTGCTTTGACCCACAATAAGAAGAATAAATATGTAAACTGTATGTTCTTAGTACCATTCTAAAGCCTTCATAATAATGAAAATTAAACTATACACACATTTAAATCTGTAATGATCAATTTGAAGGAGGCTTGGCGTTTTACGCCAAGCTGTAGTAAAAGAACACCCACAGTAAAAGATAAGTGCAAGAGTATTATTGATTGTGTGCATACAATACATACCTGATGATTCTAGGATAGTTACAGCCATCTCCTTGCGCAGCTCTGAAAGGAGGTGCTTATTGGAAGGTATTATGATTTCAGATGGTGTCATTGGAAAAGCCTCCACTGTCTCCTTAGCCATCTGTTGGTTACATAAATGTAATAAAATAAACTAGCAAAATGAATTTGACATAGCAGAATAGGAAATTGATATATTACACTATTGAGGGTATGCAAAAATGACTTCTGTTCCAAGGCTACATTAAATTGTATAGTTACCTGCATGACATAAATGCCACAGCTGTAACCATCTTTCTGTATGGTGTGGGTCAAGACACCTGCTGTCCATTTCACATCCACCCAGTCTGTTTTATTAAGAACTATCTGCCGCATCTTGAAGTATTGTCTAAACATATGTGAGAATTGTATATTATTGCATTTACAATTGGTCAATATGTCACTAAACTATCACCTACGATGTTAAGAATCGTACTTCAAATTGTACTGTTTGAGAATTAATAAAACATAAATAATACAATACCTGAATCTTTTGGCAGCAAGTTCAGAATCTTTTTCTTCATCATTTCCTTGGGGATCCACCACAAAGGCTTTCTGCAATGTCCTATTGAGATACTATTAAAAACATATAGTTTATTTAGTTTTTCATGTCCATAAGTAATGAACTGTGTTTTGATAATTGTTTTACACACCAGAAACTTCCAGTGGTTACTGTGTACTTGGATGAATCCGATGATGGCATCATAGTTCTCAAAGTTGACCTGCAAACAAGATTAAATATTCCACATTAATTGGGCTTGTCCTTCTGACCTTTTCATTGTGCATCGAATAATAACTGTAAAGTCTAACCTTTTTGTAACTGTACTTTGACATTGCAGACCTCTCCCCAAATACAACAACACCGGCATAGTAGTGGTTGAATAAAAATATTTTTCTTCCACAGTCTTTTGAATTCAACAGTGTTTGGAAGTAGCATTCGATAACCTGATAACAATAAAGAAAAATAAATTTATGCCCTTAAAATTTATTACAGTATTTTGTATATGTATTTTTACTTATTAGACTACCAGTACTGACACTGATAATTTTTTTTTAATTCAATGTATCAATCAATTGTATAAAACAATTTTGTTGTCATAAGACATTATGTACGTTCTGTGTATATATTGACATTTCAAGTTCAAAAATCATTTCACTTAAAACTCTAGCACTACAAATCTGACAATACATGCTGAAATGTAGGTTCAAAATCTCATGTAGCATTTACAGTGGTAGCTAATGTAAATCCTAACTTATCTAACTGTACATCAAGGCTTGCAAAACAATGATAGACATATAATTACCTCCCCATTCAACCAGTTGTGTGGTTTGAGGCTTTTGAAATCTGTTATGTGCAATGTATATATTGCATCCGTGTCAAGTGACTGCACCACTGCAACTACTACTTCACTGTCCTTTGAATTCCAAGAAGCCTAAAAAACATTATATTGTACAGAAAAAAATATATAATTTAATGCACATTACACAAACACTGCACAACAAGAAATGACCAAAGACCTAGCATTTATTTGATCATAGCGCTGTTTTTTTTGTACATTTTTATGAACTTCCTTCATCCTGAAAATCATAGGCAAAACACTTCCATAAAGACTTGGTATAGGATTTTGTTTTATTTTCATTTTTCTTTCTGCTAAGTTTTACAAGGACATATAATTTCTTGTTTTCTACAAGTGATAAATAAAAGGTCTTTTATATATATTAAAAGCATGGAAATGTATCCATAGTGGATATTTTATGCAGAAATGTAAGAAAGTTAGTGAAATTATCTCTTAACAGAGGCACATTGTCACAGACACACACACACGCACACACACACACACACGTTCGTTTCTTTGTGAAAAGTGAGGACATCCCATAGGCATAATGGTTTTTCCTACTTTACAAACTGTATGTGCTATTGCCCTACACCTACCCTACAACTAACACCTACCCCTCACAGGAGACTGTGCATTTCTACTTTTCCAAAAAAAAACTCACTCTGTACAATTTATAAGTGTTTTTAAAAGTGGGGACATGGGGCAATGTCCTGAAACATCACCTTCACCTTGTACTACCTGTGTCATTATACAAATTTATGTCCTGATTTGTCACAAGAACACACGCACAGACAACAACACACACAGACACACTCACATTATATAACAGATATAAATTTGTTTTTGTTTTTTTTACCTGTACAATGTCATCATGACAGGCATGCGTTGTGGCCTCAGTGTCTGTTTTTTCATTTTTGCCTTTGTGCTTTGTTACAGATTTTGATGCCTGTGAAAACAAACAGAAAATAATTAACATTTACCTGTTGTTGTGAAACACACATATAATATTTTAGACTATGTGTAATATAACATGTCGTCATGTGCCAAAACTTGACTTAGTCTTACCTGTGAAGTGTCTGACACAACTTCAACACTGTCTGTTCCTTTGATTTTGTTTTTGGGCTGTGCTTTTGACGCCTATGAAAACAAAAAGAAAATAATCAACATTTATGTGTAGTTGTGAAAGTACAAATGTTAAACAGTTTATATATGTCGTCATGCCCGTGAAGTAGTCTTACCTGTGAAGTTTTTGATGCTCCTTTGACATGGTGTGGTTTTATCCTTCTGGACCTCTGCTGCCGAACAGAAGCTTTTGATTCCTGAGAGGACAATAAAAATGGAATCAATATTTATATGTTGTTGTGATAAAAATAGCTAATGTATTATTCTATATTGTCATGCCCTTGAAAGTGCCAAAAGATGACATAGTCTTGCCTGTGAAGTGTCTGACACAACCTCAACACTGTCGGTTTCTTTGTTTTCAGTTTGAGCTTTTGATGCCTATTAGAACAATCAGAAGAAAAGCTGTGTAGTTGTGAAAATAGAAAAATATTAATTACTCTATATGTATTGAAAAATAACGTCATGCCCTTGAACTAGTCTTACCTGTGAAGTTTTAGACACTCCTTTGACATGGTGTGGTTTTGTGTTTCTAGATTTACGCTGTCGAACAGAAGTTTTTGCTTCCTGAGAAAACAATCAAAATATAATCAATATTTATCCATGGAATCCATGTTGTTTTGACACAAATGATTAATGTAATTGTCTACATTGTCATGCCCTTGAATTGCCCTTATTCTTACCTGTGAAATTTCTGACTCAATTTTGGCAGAATCTCCTTCTTTACTGGACTTTGGGTGACCGACTGAAGGTTTTGATGACTACAAGAACAGACAGAAATGAAGGACGTGATGCAGTGTGTAACAATTCACTTTTCTGTTAATAATAGAACATTGTATTATACAGTATAATGTCATCATTCTATTGTCATCTTTTAAAATGTTATGAATGTCTGTCCCTAATACTCACTTTTGCTTTTGGAGAAGGTATTACATCTGGTGTATGAAAGTACTTTGTTTTATTTCCTTTTCGGTCACACACAGTCTTCTTGGCCCATTTTTCTTCAGAGTCCTCCAATCTTCCTTTTTTTACATTAAAACACTTCTGTAATATTTTGTCAGGAAGGTTGTGTTGCAGAATGTGCTCCCTGTACCGGCCTTGCAATGATGCATACATTTTTTGTATGAATGTTGCTGGACGATGGTGCAGTTTTTTCTGCAAAATTTTATCTTTTACAATGCAGAACCAATTTTCTGCATGACAATTTGTGTCATGGGTTTTCTGTAGTTCGTCGTCATATCTAGACTCTTTGGCGCTGTATCTTGTCAAATCGCCAAGCATTATCCCTGACCAGAGTGGGAAAATTGGCATATAATCTTTAATGAGAAAATCCAGTATCCCTGGACAATGGTATTTGTTGTTGCCAATTTCTGTTTCTTCTTCTGGATCTTCATTACACATGACAGTGTCAAGTACACCATCAAATTCTTTGGTGAATGGTGACCTGGCCAGTATTGTTTTTGCCTCTGGAGTGATGTAGTTATCCACTGGCGGCTTCACATCAAGTGTGTCTTCCGGAATTGTTATTCCACTAATGTTGTCATGAAGTTGTTTAAGACACTGGTTGACACACTTTGTGTTTTGTTTGGTGTAGAACACATGGCACATGCATTTGAAAATTTCTACTGCACTCTTAAGACTTGTGGTATTTATCAGTTGTGCCACACAGTGAGTGGCAAATTCCTTCAAGCCTTTGTCAGTTGTTTTTTTGCCAATTGCTCCTTGCACTGCCTTAATTATATGGGCAGAACATAAGTGAAGAACAGTTTGTCTACTGAAGTCTGTGATTGTGTCATTCCCTTTCACTAATTTGTAACATTCCATTAGATACATATGTATGTCTTGTTTGTTGAATGACAACAGGACACTCTGGATGAGTGCCCAACTGTAGTCGGTTTCAACCTGGTGTATGTTGTATGTTGTCAGTTTCCGTATCTTTGTTACAGTCTGATGCAACCAGAAAGAAACATTTGGGATGGTGTGGTCATTTGTTACCATTTCAGAGATGGGGAGAGGAGGCTTGTCTTTTCCATGGCCTGGTAGAGTGATGCTGTAATACAACACCCTCTTTGCCTGATTTGGGATCCGACTCACCACCCCTCCAGTTGCATCTAAATGCAAGGTAACAGGACATCCTTTTCGGAGGTGTTGAACGAGAATTACCAGTCCTGTCTCTGTGTATAAATGAACACCAAATGGGTCCACCTGCAGATGCTGAACATATCCAGGGCAAAATCTGTAAGACTGATCTGTGTCTCTTATGATTTTCTGTGTCAACATCAGCTCCAGGATCACGTCATCATGCAGTCTGCAACTTTTCCGAACTTCACTGGAAATTACTTTCAGTATGTTTTTACTTAAACTCCTACTGATGTTTCCAGCCATCAACTCAGGAATGGGTGTTTTTCGGAGATTTCGGTAGTAGACATTACTTACTCCTTTGAACACTTCTTTGGCAATCTTGCCTCTCTTTTGATAACTTGCAGGGCGGGACCCTACCTCCTCTTTCGAGTGAGTTACCTTACCAATTCTTGTAACTGTAACTGGAATTCGTTTGTCACTGCTCAGTGGTTTTTGTCTGATCTGGAACACATAATGCGCATTGCAAGATTTAAAAGAACATGATGCCTTCACTGTCATAAATGGACAACGATACTTTCTACTGCGAAAAACCTTTAAATGCTGGTATGTGAAAACAAGTGTGCAGCAAGGATTTTGTTTCCTAAATTTTTCATAAATGACGTGTGTCCACGATGTCTTAAGTTTTCTGCTACCCGGCAAAGGCCTTATCTTTTTCCACTTCCGCGCAGAAATGTAAACTGTAAAACACTTGGGTCCTGGCCTTGTGGTTCTGTATGTTATCTTTTGATGTTGCTGTTGCTTTGGTGCCTCGCCACGCTCTCCATCGCTGTCCGTGAGCCCCACAGGTGAGGGATGGTCCACAGGCTTTGGTGCCTCGTCGTGCTCTCCATCGCTGTCCGTCAGCCCCACAGGTGAGGGATGGTCCGCAGGCTTTGGTGCATCCTCGTGCTCTCCATCGCTGTCTGTCAGCCACACAGGTGAGGGATGGTCCGCAGGCTTTGGTGCCTCGCCGCGCTCTCCATCGCTATCCGTGAGCCCCACAGGTGAGGGATGGCCCGCAGGCTTTGGTGCCTCGCCGCGCTCTCCATCGCTATCCGTGAGCCCCACAGGTGAGGGATGGCCCGCAGGCTTTGGTGCCTCGCCGCGCTCTCCATCGCTGTCCATCAGCCACACAGGTGAGGGATGGTCCGCAGGCTTTGGTGCCTCGCCGCGCTCTCCATCGCTGTCCGTGAGCCCCACAGGTGAGGGATGGTCCGCAGGCTTTGGTGCCTCGCCGCGCTCTCCATCGCTGTCCGTCAGCCCCACAGGTGAGGGATGGTCCGCAGGCTTTGGTGCCTCGCCGCGCTCTCCATCGCTGTCCGTGAGCCCCACAGGTGAGGGATGGTCCGCAGGCTTTGGTGCCTCGCCGCGCTCTCCATCGCTGTCCGTCAGCCCCACAGGTGAGGGATGGTCCGCAGGCTTTGGTGCTTCGTCGCGCTCTCCATCGCTGTCCGTGAGCCCCACAGGTGAGGGATGGTCCGCAGGCTTTACATCACTGTTTTTATCACCATAGCTTTTCGGTTTCATAACATGTGTTCTGAGTCCTCTTCTATTTTGATTCCAAACAACATGAAGCCATTTACGGTTTTGATAAGTATTCACTCCAAAAACAGCTGTAGACAGTTCTGACCAGACCTCGGAACTCCAATCTGTTTTCTTCATCCTTATATTGACACTATTAAACTTGTCAATAAGTCGTGCAAGTCCTCCAGATTTAATCCACAACTCGTGTTTTTTTTTCACTCTACCCATTTTTAACACAAAACTATATTTTTCAAAACCAAATTATCCGCATGGGACGTGCAGAATGAATGTCAGCGTCCTATAGTGATGTAACGAAACTTAAACACCGTGGAATCCTGGGACGTAAAATTATTTATTTTATTTCTTTGAACGACTTCTTGCTGCATAAAAATATTACAATCTAAATGTGTAAATAACTTTATATCGACCGTATTAAAAAAATATATGATTAAAATAAATATATGTGTGTAATATTCCATTTAGGCGCTGTTCCAAATAAGACCAGGTGGTGTCACCAACTCATTGTAAATGCTTTTTATAACATACATTGTTGTTGCTGTAATGTAAATGTTATTTAAAAATATTACAAAAACAGATTTAAATTACAAATTTTGAATTCCATAAAAGTTTTTAAATGTGAAAATATAATTTACTGTAAAATAGAGTAAAATTTGTGTAACTGCTATTTGTAGAACTCATATCTGCCTGGACATTAAGTATCTTGCAGTGCCTCTATTAATGTTTTATATAATAAAAACAACAGCATGTTGTGTCAATTAGGTTGTTTGTTCAATGTTATTTATTTATTAGTCATATTGACGTGAAATTTCAGCAAACACAATTGTGCTTGTAAAAAAATTATTAACATAATAATTTAACAAATGACAATGAACATAAAGAGTTAAAAAAGTAAAATAGAATTATATAGAAATTGAAGACAAAGTTCCCTGAAAAAGCACATAATTCATAATTCCAGTGAGTGTGATTGAGTGGCAGTTTCTCTCTTCAGATGATGAGGTTTTAGGATGCGTCAGCATATGAAATGCACAACTAAGTTGACTGAATTAATCAATGAATGATGCATTTATATAGCGCTTTATTGTGTATAGCTGTACACCCAAAGCGCTTTACAATCATGTGGGGGGGTCTCTCCTCAACCACCACCAGTGGTTTACAGTTTACACAAGTTTACAGTTACAATGTGTCTCCTTCCATTTACAATTGTTTAAGAAAGCCAAAAGTAGTATGTGCAGTTCACAAAATGAAACAAGTTATGTAAAGTCTTGGGCAGGCGTGACTGGGCATGTTTACGCCTAAACCCAAGTAACAACAACAACAATAATAATCTAACAGTATGGTGTCACAATATTTACAAAATGGAAAGTCAAGTGCAAGGCAATTGTGTTTATTTTGTTGTGATAGGCAGAACTAGACAGAATATAAACAGACACTGGAAGCTCACTTAACTGAAGTCAACAACTTGTAATTCATTGTCTCCTCCAGAATAGTGTAAATTAAACTTAAATTCCAAGCAGGTAAACTCCACATAACAGGTAAGTGCAGCACATAAACATGAGGATTCAAGAGGTAAGGAATGAGAGAGCCAAACATGAGCTTGCAACCTCGAGACCAGCCGAGTGAATAAGCTGAATGTCCTTATAAGCAGTGTAGGTAACACATTTCTGGTGGTGCTATTTAGAAGTCTGGTGATTCTGATCTATGTGGCTGGCATGGCATGTGATTCTGTGACATAGAAATTCAATATATTGTGGTGTACGGAAAGAGGTATGGTCCCCCACAAAGCAAGCTGAACATCTTCAGCACCACGGAAAGCCTCATCAGAGGAAGCAATAGGGGCTGTGTAAGAGGGTTCAGGACCGAGGACAGCTCCAACACAGGTGTTCACCTTTTCCCCTCTAACAGGGTACATCAGCTGCAGACTGTTGGAGACAATCAATAAGCACCACATAAAAGGGAACTGAGAGGCATCAGTACTGCCTCATTTGGAGAGACAAGCAGATGCTGGATCACCTTAAACCCAGATACAGGATGAGTTCTGAGGGACAGAGGCTCAGTGGGGTTGTGAGTAGCCTGAACACTTTGAGCTAACCCTCCATCTCTTCTGTCTTCTGTCCAGAAAGATTGATCTACTGCCCCAGAACCAGCCGCAGAAGGAAGAAAGGCTTTAGTTACAGTTTTTTCCCCATCCCCTCTCCCTCACCTAATTGAAAAAATAAAGTGAATTAAGTTCTGTCCCACCGAATACCTGCCTGGTGTATTGTCTATGTGGCCCATTTGTGCTAATCTCACCAAATCTTGTGTTCAAGGGCTTACAATATTACCTAGTTAATGGAGAAAAGGAGCGAAGTATACTCAGCTTGTCAGAGCTGCTCACACAGTGAACAAAATGTAAACAAAAACCTAAAAATAGGACAGAACACATTTGTTTAGAAAACATTTGCAATTTTAAAGTTAAACCTGTAGTTAAAATTATGAATGAGATCATTTACTTGCAGGGAATGTGTTCGGACTCTGTGTAGTTGGATTGCTATCTCCAGTAAAGCAGTAATGTTATTTGACTGTTAAATATTTGAAGAAAGAAAGGTCCGGGAATAAAAAACATTTCGGCGTGAAAGTGTTCCCCAGGATGCATAGGTGGTAAATAGAAATTTTAGTACTCCCAGCTATGTGTGGATTAATTAAATCGATTTATTTTTATAGCTCTTTTCACAATAAATATTATTTCAAAGCCGCTTAACTGCAAATGCATTAACAGATTTTAAGCACAGCTGTGCTGTGCTGTTATATTCTGTGGTAAATTTGCTTACAAGCAGTAAGGGCCTTAAATCTTTACCAGAAAAAAAACCTGTAGTTCAACAAGGTTAAAGTGTGGCTGGACATGATTTGGAGGGAAAAGTGATTATTATTATTATTATCATTATTATATATTGTTAGTATTACTGTTATTAAAATAATTGTGTGTGTGGGTGTCATGAATTTACCAGACTCTCACTCTACACGCTATAGCCTGGACTACATTTCCCAGCAACCATTTCAATAATCACACCATGCACCTGAGACCAATTACACACACACACACAGCTACAATCAATCAGACATGCTTTATAAGCATTGGACTTCCTCTTTCAAACTGCTGAGTATTGTTCTGTGTATAGCGCTCTCCTAGTGTTAGCTGCCTCACTGAGCCATTCTGTGGTTCTGTTTAATCTCCAGTATTGTTCTGTGTTTATAGTTCACCAAGTGAAGCTGTTTTACGGAGCCCTTTTTAGTTTTCCCTGTCTTAGTTCGTAGTCTCAGTTCTTAATTGAGTCTAGTCTTCTTATTACCTGATTCTTACCTATGTATGTATTTATTTTATGTAATGTATTTTCATTTTTTGTTCATCCCAGTGGTATTGTACATAACTGGTGAAAATATTGATGATGACTAGGTAGATTAGTGGAGTCGAATAAGAGTATTTCACCACTCAAGTGAGAGTAAAAAATGTGCCAAGTCGGACTCAAATCTGAGTCCAACTAAACAGTACAGTTTGTCATCTTAAGCTTGTTTTAACCTTTACAACTGGAAAACGAAATGTCAGTTTCAAATTAGCAAAATAAATTAATTTTGATTAATGTTGCATCATCTCATTCTATTTAATGTAACAAAATGTATAGCTGACTTGATTTATGTATTTTGACGTGTCAGAGTATGCTATAGCCTAAGGACCTTTGAAAATAATGAAATCATTTGGCGTAGTGTTATGGATATGTAATGCTGTGATGATAACTTGCACACTTTACAATGTTCATCAACCAGTAAGATTCAATATTTAACAGCCCTGTAGTATAATGGCAGTTTATTGTATGTATTTATGTTTTCAAAATAATTTATATTTTGGTCTGTCTTTTGCTTGTCTGTCTATACACTATAAGAAAGGTGCTATCTAGAACAGAAAGAGGTTCTTTGGCGCGTAATTATAGAGGAACCACTTTTGGTGCTGTATAGACCCAAATCTTAGTGCTTAGTGGTTCTTCAGCAGTTATTTGGGATGACTACGAAATACAGAACCTGTTAAGCTCCTGTATGGTTCTTCAGTGGTTCTTTGGGGTGAATAAGGTGCTATACAAAGAACCTGTTAAGGCCCTTTAAAAGTCCCTTATAAGCCAAAGAACCACTGTTTGTCCTATTTATCACCATTTTTGTTGAATAAATACAGTGCAATATGGCACCTCTTTTATGGTTCTATATAGCACCATTTGACAAAGGTGCTGCATAGCACATTTAAAGATACAGTATGGTGCTATATAGCACCAAAACAGTACTGTTTTGTACTGGGGGCAGCCGTGGCCTAATGGTTAGAGAGTCGGCCTTGTAACCCAAAGGCTGCAGGTTTGATTCCCGGGTCTGGCAGGGATTGTTGGTGGGGGGAGTGAATAACCAGCACTCTCTCCACCCTCAATACCACGACTGGGGTGAGACCCTTGAGCAGGACACTGATCCCCCCGACTGCTCCCCAGGCATTGCAACATTGCCGCCCACTGCTCCAGGTGTGTCTTCGCTGCTGTGAGTGTGCACTTGGATGGGTTAAATGCATGGGTCACCATACTTGGCCACACACCACCTCGCTTTCCTTTCCCTTTCCAAAAATGGTTCCCCTATGATTATGAGCCAAGAACCACTTTTGGTGCTATATAGAGTGTATAGATGAACCACACATGCATATAATATATTTATATATGTACCATAGTAAAAAGCTATAGTAATAATTAGTATAAACTAATAAGGATCTGATCAGTGATGTAAATATTTTGTGAGTCCCAAAGCCAAAGGCTCAAGTCTGAATGAAAATGCATCCAAGTGCATGACAACTCCAAGTCCACTCAATGTTTTATTAGAGTTCTATTAAATATACTAAGTATTACAGTCAAATTGTGATTTTTTTTTACGAAAAAAAGAGAGGTTGTTGTTTGTCAATAGTCCCCCCTTGATGAATTGATATATGAATGGAACTCATGTTTCTATCTTTCTGCTGACGAAAGCTATTAAAAAAAGAAGGTTAATTTTGGACGTGCAATTATGTTTTCTACCAGTAGGGGTAAAATGGAAGGTTGTGAAAAATATCCACTGTCCCCTCTCTATTGATGGACACTGTTGTCATGTCTCTATCTTCCTGTTGACAAAAGTTATTACAAAAAGAAAGTTATTTTTTTTACATGCAATTCCCTTTTCTACCAGTAGGGGTAAAATGGAAGGTTGTGAAAATTGTCCACTGTCCCCCTCTATTGACTGACATTGGTCTCATGTCTCTGTCTTCTTGCTGAGGAAAGTTATTACAAAAAGAAAGTTAATTTTGGACATGCAATTCCCTTTTCTACCAGTAGGGGTAAAATGGAAGGTTGTGAAAGATGTCCACTGCCCCCCTCTATTGATTGACACTGGTCTCATGTCTCTATTTTCCTGCTGATAAAAGTTATTACAAAAGAAGGATAATTTTAGACATGCAATTCCCTTTTCTACCAGTAGGGGTAAAATGGAAGGTTGTGAAAATTGTCCACTGTCCCCCTCTATTGATTGATGCTGGTCTCATGTCTCTATTTTCCTGCTGATAAAAGTTATTACAAAAGAAGGATAATTTTAGACATGCAATTCCCTTTTCTGCCAGTAGGGGTAAAATGGAAGGTTGTGAAAATTGTCCACTGTCCCCCTCTATTGATTGACACTGGTCTCATGTCTCTATTTTCCTGCTGACGAAAGTTATTACAAAAAGAATATTTATTTTGGACATGCAATTCTGTAATCAGCCCCTAGGGGTAAAATGGAAGGTTGTGAAAAATGCCCAGTGTCCCCATCTATTAGTCGACACTGATCTCGTGTCTCTGTCTTCCCGCTGAGGAAAGTTATTACAAAAAGAAAGTTAATTTTGGACATGCAATTCTGTAATCAGCCCCTAGGGGTAAAATGGAAGGTTGTGAAAAATGCCCAGTGTCCCCATCTATTAGTCGACATTGGTCTCGTGTCTCTGACTTCCCGCTGACGAAAGTTATTACAAAAAGAAAGTTAATTTTGGACATGCAATTCCCTTTTCTACCAGTAGGGGTAAAATGGAAGGCTGTGAAAATTGTCCACTGACCCCCTCTATTGACTGACATTGGTCTCATGTCTCTGTCTTCTTGCTGAGGAAAGTTATTACAAAAAGAATATTTATTTTGGACATGCAATTCTGTAATCAGCCCCTAGGGGTAAAATGGAAGGTTGTGAAAAATGCCCAGTGTCCCCATCTATTAGTCGACACTGATCTCGTGTCTCTGTCTTCCCGCTGACGAAAGTTATTACAAAAAGAAAGTTAATTTTGGACATGCAATTCCCTTTTCTACCAGTAGGGGTAAAATGGAAGGCTGTGAAAGATGTCCACTGTCCCCCTCTATTGATGGACACTGGTCTCATGTCTCTGTCTTCTTGCTGAGGAAAGTTATTACAAAAAGAAAGTTAATTTTGGACATGCAATTCCCTTTTCTACCAGTAGGGGTAAAATGGAAGGCTGTGAAAATTGTCCACTGACCCCCTCTATTGACTGACATTGGTCTCATGTCTCTGTCTTCTTGCTGAGGAAAGTTATTACAAAAAGAAAGTTAATTTTGGACATGCAATTCCCTTTTCTACCAGTAGGGGTAAAATGGAAGGTTGTGAAAATTGTCCACTGTCCCCCTCTATTGATTGACACTGGTCTCATGTCTCTATTTTCCTGCTGATAAAAGTTATTACAAAAGAAGGATAATTTTAGACATGCAATTCCCTTTTCTACAAGTAGGGGTAAAATGGAAGGTTGTGAAAATTGTCCACTGTCCCCCTCTATTGTCTGACATTGGTCTCATGTCTCTGTCTTCTTGCTGAGGAAAGTTATTATAAAAAGAAAGTTAATTTTGGACATGCAATTCTGTAATCAGCCCCTAGGGGTAAAATGGAAGGTTATGAAAAATGCCCAGTGTCACCATCTATTAGTCGACACTGATCTCGTGTCTCTGTCTTCCCGCTGACGAAAGTTATTACAAAAAGAAAGTTAATTTTGGACATGCAATTCCCTTTTCTACCAGTAGGGGTAAAATGGAAGGTTGTGAAAATTGTCCACTGTCCCCCTCTATTGACTGACATTGGTCTCATGTCTCTGTCTTCTTGCTGAGGAAAGTTATTACAAAAAGAAAGTTAATTTTGGAC
The DNA here is from genome assembly GCF_936440315.1 of Barbus barbus. Taxonomy (NCBI): domain Eukaryota; kingdom Metazoa; phylum Chordata; class Actinopteri; order Cypriniformes; family Cyprinidae; genus Barbus; species Barbus barbus. The sequence continues at coordinate 6,152 of NW_027636809.1, read as the reverse complement.
ATGCAATTCCCTTTTCTACCAGTAGGGGTAAAATGGAAGGTTGTGAAAATTGTCCACTGTCCCCCTCTATTGATTGACACTGGTCTCATGTCTCTGTCTTCTTGCTGAGGAAAGTTATTACAAAAAGAAAGTTAATTTTGGACATGCAATTCCCTTTTCTACCAGTAGGGGTAAAATGGAAGGCTGTGAAAATTGTCCACTGACCCCCTCTATTGACTGACATTGGTCTCATGTCTCTGTCTTCTTGCTGAGGAAAGTTATTACAAAAAGAATATTTATTTTGGACATGCAATTCTGTAATCAGCCCCTAGGGGTAAAATGGAAGGTTGTGAAAAATGCCCAGTGTCCCCATCTATTAGTCGACACTGATCTCGTGTCTCTGTCTTCCCGCTGACGAAAGTTATTACAAAAAGAAAGTTAATTTTGGACATGCAATTCCCTTTTCTACCAGTAGGGGTAAAATGGAAGGCTGTGAAAGATGTCCACTGTCCCCCTCTATTGATGGACACTGGTCTCATGTCTCTGTCTTCTTGCTGAGGAAAGTTATTACAAAAAGAAAGTTAATTTTGGACATGCAATTCCCTTTTCTACCAGTAGGGGTAAAATGGAAGGCTGTGAAAATTGTCCACTGACCCCCTCTATTGACTGACATTGGTCTCATGTCTCTGTCTTCTTGCTGAGGAAAGTTATTACAAAAAGAAAGTTAATTTTGGACATGCAATTCCCTTTTCTACCAGTAGGGGTAAAATGGAAGGTTGTGAAAATTGTCCACTGTCCCCCTCTATTGATTGACACTGGTCTCATGTCTCTATTTTCCTGCTGATAAAAGTTATTACAAAAGAAGGATAATTTTAGACATGCAATTCCCTTTTCTACAAGTAGGGGTAAAATGGAAGGTTGTGAAAATTGTCCACTGTCCCCCTCTATTGTCTGACATTGGTCTCATGTCTCTGTCTTCTTGCTGAGGAAAGTTATTATAAAAAGAAAGTTAATTTTGGACATGCAATTCTGTAATCAGCCCCTAGGGGTAAAATGGAAGGTTATGAAAAATGCCCAGTGTCACCATCTATTAGTCGACACTGATCTCGTGTCTCTGTCTTCCCGCTGACGAAAGTTATTACAAAAAGAAAGTTAATTTTGGACATGCAATTCCCTTTTCTACCAGTAGGGGTAAAATGGAAGGTTGTGAAAATTGTCCACTGTCCCCCTCTATTGACTGACATTGGTCTCATGTCTCTGTCTTCTTGCTGAGGAAAGTTATTACAAAAAGAAAGTTAATTTTGGACATGCAATTCCCTTTTCTACCAGTAGGGGTAAAATGGAAGGTTGTGAAAATTGTCCACTGTCCCCCTCTATTGATTGACACTGGTCTCATGTCTCTGTCTTCTTGCTGAGGAAAGTTATTACAAAAAGAAAGTTAATTTTGGACATGCAATTCCCTTTTCTACCAGTAGGGGTAAAATGGAAGGCTGTGAAAATTGTCCACTGACCCCCTCTATTGACTGACATTGGTCTCATGTCTCTGTCTTCTTGCTGAGGAAAGTTATTACAAAAAGAAAGTTAATTTTGGACATGCAATTCCCTTTTCTACCAGTAGGGGTAAAATGGAAGGTTGTGAAAATTGTCCACTGTCCCCCTCTATTGATTGACACTGGTCTCATGTCTCTATTTTCCTGCTGATAAAAGTTATTACAAAAGAAGGATAATTTTAGACATGCAATTCCCTTTTCTACAAGTAGGGGTAAAATGGAAGGTTGTGAAAATTGTCCACTGTCCCCCTCTATTGTCTGACATTGGTCTCATGTCTCTGTCTTCTTGCTGAGGAAAGTTATTACAAAAAGAAAGTTAATTTTGGACATGCAATTCCCTCTTCTACCAGTAGGGGTAAAATGGAAGGCTGTGAAAATTGTCCACTGACCCCCTCTATTGACTGACATTGGTCTCATGTCTCTGTCTTCTTGCTGAGGAAAGTTATTACAAAAAGAAAGTTAATTTTGGACATGCAATTCCCTTTTCTACCAGTAGGGGTAAAATGGAAGGTTGTGAAAATTGTCCACTGTCCCCCTCTATTGATTGACACTGGTCTCATGTCTCTATTTTCCTGCTGATAAAAGTTATTACAAAAGAAGGATAATTTTAGACATGCAATTCCCTTTTCTACAAGTAGGGGTAAAATGGAAGGTTGTGAAAATTGTCCACTGTCCCCCTCTATTGTCTGACATTGGTCTCATGTCTCTGTCTTCTTGCTGAGGAAAGTTATTACAAAAAGAAAGTTAATTTTGGACATGCAATTCTGTAATCAGCCCCTAGGGGTAAAATGGAAGGTTATGAAAAATGCCCAGTGTCACCATCTATTAGTCGACACTGATCTCGTGTCTCTGTCTTCCCGCTGACGAAAGTTATTACAAAAAGAAAGTTAATTTTGGACATGCAATTCCCTTTTCTACCAGTAGGGGTAAAATGGAAGGTTGTGAAAATTGTCCACTGTCCCCCTCTATTGATTGACACTGGTCTCATGTCTCTATTTTCCTGCTGATAAAAGTTATTACAAAAGAAGGATAATTTTAGACATGCAATTCCCTTTTCTACAAGTAGGGGTAAAATGGAAGGTTGTGAAAATTGTCCACTGTCCCCCTCTATTGTCTGACATTGGTCTCATGTCTCTGTCTTCTTGCTGAGGAAAGTTATTACAAAAAGAAAGTTAATTTTGGACATGCAATTCTGTAATCAGCCCCTAGGGGTAAAATGGAAGGTTATGAAAAATGCCCAGTGTCACCATCTATTAGTCGACACTGATCTCGTGTCTCTGTCTTCCCGCTGACGAAAGTTATTACAAAAAGAAAGTTAATTTTGGACATGCAATTCCCTTTTCTACCAGTAGGGGTAAAATGGAAGGTTGTGAAAATTGTCCACTGTCCCCCTCTATTGATTGACACTGGTCTCATGTCTCTATTTTCCTGCTGATAAAAGTTATTACAAAAGAAGGATAATTTTAGACATGCAATTCCCTTTTCTACAAGTAGGGGTAAAATGGAAGGTTGTGAAAATTGTCCACTGTCCCCCTCTATTGACTGACATTGGTCTCATGTCTCTGTCTTCTTGCTGAGGAAAGTTATTACAAAAAGAAAGTTAATTTTGGACATGCAATTCCCTTTTCTACCAGTAGGGGTAAAATGGAAGGTTGTGAAAGATGTCCACTGTCCCCCTCTATTGATTGACATTGATCTCATGTCTCTATTTTCCTGCTGATAAAAGTTATTACAAAAGAAGGATAATTTTAGACATGCAATTCCGTTTTCTACCAGTAGGGGTAAAATGGAAGGTTGTGAAAATTGTCCACTGTCCCCCTCTATTGACTGACATTGGTCTCATGTCTCTGTCTTCTTGCTGAGGAAAGTTATTACAAAAAGAATATTTATTTTGGACATGCAATTCTGTAATCAGCCCCTAGGGGTAAAATGGAAGGTTGTGAAAAATGCCCAGTGTCCCCAATCTATTGATTGACACTGGTCTCATGTCTCTATTTTCCTGCTGATAAAAGTTATTACAAAAGAAGGATAATTTTAGACATGCAATTCCCTTTTCTACAAGTAGGGGTAAAATGGAAGGTTGTGAAAATTGTCCACTGTCCCCCTCTATTGTCTGACATTGGTCTCATGTCTCTGTCTTCTTGCTGAGGAAAGTTATTACAAAAAGAAAGTTAATTTTGGACATGCAATTCTGTAATCAGCCCCTAGGGGTAAAATGGAAGGTTATGAAAAATGCCCAGTGTCACCATCTATTAGTCGACACTGATCTCGTGTCTCTGTCTTCCCGCTGACGAAAGTTATTACAAAAAGAAAGTTAATTTTGGACATGCAATTCCCTTTTCTACCAGTAGGGGTAAAATGGAAGGTTGTGAAAATTGTCCACTGTCCCCCTCTATTGATTGACACTGGTCTCATGTCTCTATTTTCCTGCTGATAAAAGTTATTACAAAAGAAGGATAATTTTAGACATGCAATTCCCTTTTCTACAAGTAGGGGTAAAATGGAAGGTTGTGAAAATTGTCCACTGTCCCCCTCTATTGACTGACATTGGTCTCATGTCTCTGTCTTCTTGCTGAGGAAAGTTATTACAAAAAGAAAGTTAATTTTGGACATGCAATTCCCTTTTCTACCAGTAGGGGTAAAATGGAAGGTTGTGAAAGATGTCCACTGTCCCCCTCTATTGATTGACATTGATCTCATGTCTCTATTTTCCTGCTGATAAAAGTTATTACAAAAGAAGGATAATTTTAGACATGCAATTCCGTTTTCTACCAGTAGGGGTAAAATGGAAGGTTGTGAAAATTGTCCACTGTCCCCCTCTATTGACTGACATTGGTCTCATGTCTCTGTCTTCTTGCTGAGGAAAGTTATTACAAAAAGAATATTTATTTTGGACATGCAATTCTGTAATCAGCCCCTAGGGGTAAAATGGAAGGTTGTGAAAAATGCCCAGTGTCCCCAATCTATTAGTCGACACTGATCTCGTGTCTCTGTCTTCCCGCTGACGAAAGTTATTACAAAAAGAAAGTTAATTTTGGACATGCAATTCCCTTTTCTACCAGTAGGGGTAAAATGGAAGGCTGTGAAAGATGTCCACTGTCCCCCTCTATTGATGGACACTGGTCTCATGTCTCTATCTTCCTGCTGACGAAAGTTATTACAAAAAGAAAGTTAATTTTGGACATGCAATTCCCTTTTCTACAAGTAGGGGTAAAATGGAAGGCTGTGAAAATTGTCCACTGACCCCCTCTATTGACTGACATTGGTCTCATGTCTCTGTCTTCTTGCTGAGGAAAGTTATTACAAAAAGAAAGTTAATTTTGGACATGCAATTCCCTTTTCTACCAGTAGGGGTAAAATGGAAGGCTGTGAAAATTGCCCACTGACCCCCTCTATTGACTGACATTGGTCTCATGTCTCTGTCTTCTTGCTGAGGAAAGTTATTACAAAAAGAAAGTTAATTTTGGACATGCAATTCCCTTTTCTACCAGTAGGGGTAAAATGGAAGGTTGTGAAAATTGTCCACTGTCCCCCTCTATTGATTGACACTGGTCTCATGTCTCTATTTTCCTGCTGATAAAAGTTATTACAAAAGAAGGATAATTTTAGACATGCAATTCCCTTTTCTACAAGTAGGGGTAAAATGGAAGGTTGTGAAAATTGTCCACTGTCCCCCTCTATTGACTGACATTGGTCTCATGTCTCTGTCTTCTTGCTGAGGAAAGTTATTACAAAAAGAAAGTTAATTTTGGACATGCAATTCTGTAATCAGCCCCTAGGGGTAAAATGGAAGGTTATGAAAAATGCCCAGTGTCACCATCTATTAGTCGACACTGATCTCGTGTCTCTGTCTTCCCGCTGACGAAAGTTATTACAAAAAGAAAGTTAATTTTGGACATGCAATTCCCTTTTCTACCAGTAGGGGTAAAATGGAAGGTTGTGAAAGATGTCCACTGTCCCCCTCTATTGATGGACACTGGTCTCATGTCTCTATCTTCCTGCTGACGAAAGTTATTACAAAAAGAATATTTATTTTGGACATGCAATTCCCTTTTCTACCAGTAGGGGTAAAATGGAAGGTTGTGAAAGATGTCCACTGACCCCCTCTATTGATGGACACTGGTCTCATGTCTCTATCTTCCTGCTGATAAAAGTTATTACAAAAAGTTTATTAATTTTGGACATGCAATTCCCTTTTCTACCAGTAGGGGTAACATGGAAGGTTGTGAAAGATGTCCACTGACCCCCTCTATTGATGGACACTGGTCTCATGTCTCTAGATCCTTTAACTAAAAAGCTATTACAAAAACACCGCCCACAGAGCTATAGCAAAAAACGAAGAAAACTTGCACTTTACCCTCGGTCCCTTACTGAAAGCACCGCGGAGAGTGAGCTCTCCCGGTTTAATGCACATTGCGACTGCTTGTGCGGGGCAGTGCTTATTACATCGACCGAAAATTATGAAAAAGAAGGCTGTGAAACATGATCAACTTTGCCCTTTTGGTGGTCACACTGTTTAGATTGTTTTATGGCAAGTCGATTTGGAGTTATTGCCGTTTATCGCTGAATGTGTCACGAATATCGAAAACAAAACCAACTTAACCCCGCTCTTTTACACTGAGT
>NW_027636810.1:0-17143 GCF_936440315.1 Barbus barbus | reverse complement strand
AGCAAATAAAGAGAAAGCAAGGCCACACAGACGCTGAAAAGATTCTTTCTCAGTGAGAGAAAGTTGGTTTATGCAATTTTAAGAGTAAAGCTGAAGTACATGAAAAATGTTAATTTCTCATGAAAAATGTTATTTGCAATGCAGAAGACAGATTTTCATGTGTTAGAGTTTTTTTGCAGAGCAAGTCATGTTATAGCTTCAATGCACATAATCACTGGTTTAGAGCTTCTAAGTACACTAGTGCTCTGTTTAGTGCAACTGAGCAAATAAAGAGAAAGCAAGGCCACAGACGCTGAAAAGATTCTTTCTCAGTGAGAGAAAGTTGGTTTATGCAATTTTAAGAGTAAAGCTGAAGTACATGAAAAATGTTAATTTCTCATGAAAAATGTTATTTGCAATGCAGAAGACAGATTTTCATGTGTTAGAGTATTTTTGAAGAGCAAGTCATGTTATAGCTTCAATGCACATAAATCACTGGTTTAGAGATTGTAAGAACACTAGTGCTGTGTTTAGTGCAAATAAAGAGAAAGCAAGGCCACACAGATGCTGAAAAGATTCTTTCTCAGTGAGAGAAAGTTGGTTTATGCCATTTTAAGAGTAAAGCTGAAGTACATGAAAAATGTTAATTTCTCATGAAATTTAATGTTATTTGCAATGCAGAAGACAGATTTAGAGATGTGTTAGAGTTTTTTTGCAGAGCAAGTCATGTTATAGCTTCAATGCACATAAATCACTGGTTTAGAGATTGTAAGAACACTAGTGCTGTGTTTAGTGCAACTAAGCAAATAAAGAGAAAGCAAGGCCACACAGACGCTGAAAAGATTCTTTCTCAGTGAGAGAAAGTTGGTTTATGCAATTTTAAGAGTAAAGCTGAAGTACATGAAAAATGTTAATTTCTCATGAAAAATGTTATTTGCAATGCAGAAGACAGATTTTCATGTGTTAGAGTTTTTTTGCAGAGCAAGTCATGTTATAGCTTCAATGCACATAATCACTGGTTTAGAGCTTCTAAGTACACTAGTGCTCTGTTTAGTGCAACTGAGCAAATAAAGAGAAAGCAAGGCCACACAGATGCTGAAAAGATTCTTTCTCAGTGAGAGAAAGTTGGTTTATGCCATTTTAAGAGTAAAGCTGAAGTACATGAAAAATGTTAATTTCTCATGAAATTTAATGTTATTTGCAATGCAGAAGACAGATTTTCATGTGTTAGAGTTTTTTTGCAGAGCAAGTCATGTTATAGCTTCAATGCACATAAATCACTGGTTTAGAGATTGTAAGAACACTAGTGCTGTGTTTAGTGCAAATAAAGAGAAAGCAAGGCCACACAGATGCTGAAAAGATTCTTTCTCAGTGAGAGAAAGTTGGTTTATGCCATTTTAAGAGTAAAGCTGAAGTACATGAAAAAAGTTAATTTCTCATGAAATTTAATGTTATTTGCAATGCAGAAGACAGATTTTCATGTGTTAGAGTTTTTTTGCAGAGCAAGTCATGTTATAGCTTCAATGCACATAAATCACTGGTTTAGAGATTGTAAGAACACTAGTGCTGTGTTTAGTGCAACTAAGCAAATAAAGAGAAAGCAAGGCCACACAGACGCTGAAAAGATTCTTTCTTAGTGAGAGAAAGTTGGTTTATGCAATTTTAAGAGTAAAGCTGAAGTACATGAAAAATGTTAATTTCTCATGAAAAATGTTATTTGCAATGCAGAAGACAGATTTTCATGTGTTAGAGTTTTTTTGCAGAGCAAGTCATGTTATAGCTTCAATGCACATAATCACTGGTTTAGAGCTTCTAAGTACAATAGTGCTCTGTTTAGTGCAACTGAGCAAATAAAGAGAAAGCTAGGCCACAGATGCTGAAAAGCTTCTTTCTCAGTGAGAGAAAGTTGGTTTATGCAATTTTAAGAGTAAAGCTGAAGTACATGAAAAATGATAATTTCTCATTAAATGAAATGTCATTTGCAATGCAGGAGACAGATTTTCATGTGTTAGAGTTTTTTTGCAGAGCAAGTCATGTTATAGCTTCAATGCACATAAATCACTGGTTTAGAGATTGTAAGAACACTAGTGCTGTGTTTAGTGCAACTAAGCAAATGAAAGAGAAACCAAGGCCACAGATGCTGAAAAGATTCTTTCTCAGTGAGAGAAAGTTGGTTTATGCCATTTTAAGAGTAAAGCTGAAGTACATGAAAAATATTAATTTCTCATGAAATTTAATGTTATTTGCAATGCAGAAGACAGATTTTCATGTGTTAGAGTTTTTTTGCAGAGCAAGTCATGTTATAGCTTCAATGCACATAAATCACTGGTTTAGAGATTGCAAGAACACTAGTGCTGTGTTTAGTGCAACTAAGCAAATAAAGAGAAAGCAAGGCCACACAGACGCTGAAAATCTTCTTTCTCAGTGAGAGAAAGTTGGTTTATGCAATTTTAGGAGTAAAGCTGAAGTACATGAAAAATGATAATTTCTCATTAAATGAAATGTCATTTGCAATGCAGGAGACAGATTTTCAAGTGTTAGAGTATTTTTGCAGAGGAAGTCATGTTATAGCTTCAATGCACATAAATCACTGGTTTAGAGATTGTAAGAACACTAGTGCTGTGTTTAGTGCAAATAAAGAGAAAGCAAGGCCACACAGATGCTGAAAAGATTCTTTCTCAGTGAGAGAAAGTTGGTTTATGCAATTTTAAGAGTAAAGCTGAAGTACATGAAAAATGTTAATTTCTCATGAAAAATGTTATTTGCAATGCAGAAGACAGATTTTCATGTGTTAGAGTTTTTTTGCAGAGCAAGTCATGTTATAGCTTCAATGCACATAATCACTGGTTTAGAGCTTCTAAGTACACTAGTGCTCTGTTTAGTGCAACTGAGCAAATAAAGAGAAAGCAAGGCCACAGATGCTGAAAAGCTTCTTTCTCAGTGAGAGAAAGTTGGTTTATGCAATTTTAAGAGTAAAGCTGAAGTACATGAAAAATGATAATTTCTCATTAAATGAAATGTCGTTTGCAATGCAGGAGACAGATTTTCATGTGTTAGAGTATTTTTGAAGAGCAAAATTCTCAGTGAGAGAAAGTTGGTTTATGCAATTTTAAGAGTAAAGCTGAAGTACATGAAAAATGATAATTTCTCATTAAATGAAATGTCATTTGCAATGCAGGAGACAGATTTTCATGTGTTAGAGTATTTTTGAAGAGCAAGTCATGTTATAGCTTCAATGCACATAAATCACTGGTTTAGAGATTGTAAGAACACTAGTGCTGTGTTTAGTGTAAATAAAGAGAAAGCAAGGCCACAAAGATGCTGAAAAGATTCTTTCTCAGTGAGAGAAAGTTGGTTTATGCAATTTTAAGAGTAAAGCTGAAGTACATGAAAAATGTTAATTTCTCATGAAAAATGTTATTTGCAATGCAGAAGACAGATTTTCATGTGTTAGAGTTTTTTTGCAGAGCAAGTCATGTTATAGCTTCAATGCACATAATCACTGGTTTAGAGCTTCTAAGTACACTAGTGCTCTGTTTAGTGCAACTGAGCAAATAAAGAGAAAGCAAGGCCACAGATGCTGAAAAGCTTCTTTCTCAGTGAGAGAAAGTTGGTTTATGCAATTTTAAGAGTAAAGCTGAAGTACATGAAAAATGATAATTTCTCATTAAATGAAATGTCATTTGCAATGCAGGAGACAGATTTTCATGTGTTAGAGTTTTTTTGCAGAGCAAGTCATGTTATAGCTTCAATGCACATAAATCACTGGTTTAGAGATTGTAAGAACACTAGTGCTGTGTTTAGTGCAAATAAAGAGAAAGCAAGGCCACACAGATGCTGAAAAGATTCTTTCTCAGTGAGAGAAAGTTGGTTTATGCCATTTTAAGAGTAAAGCTGAAGTACATGAAAAATGTTAATTTCTCATGAAATTTAATGTTATTTGCAATGCAGAAGACAGATTTAGAGATGTGTTAGAGTTTTTTTGCAGAGCAAGTCATGTTATAGCTTCAATGCACATAAATCACTGGTTTAGAGATTGTAAGAACACTAGTGCTGTGTTTAGTGCAACTAAGCAAATAAAGAGAAAGCAAGGCCACACAGACGCTGAAAAGATTCTTTCTCAGTGAGAGAAAGTTGGTTTATGCAATTTTAAGAGTAAAGCTGAAGTACATGAAAAATGTTAATTTCTCATGAAAAATGTTATTTGCAATGCAGAAGACAGATTTTCATGTGTTAGAGTTTTTTTGCAGAGCAAGTCATGTTATAGCTTCAATGCACATAAATCACTGGTTTAGAGATTGTAAGAACACTAGTGCTGTGTTTAGTGCAACTAAGCAAATGAAAGAGAAACCAAGGCCACAGATGCTGAAAAGATTCTTTCTCAGTGAGAGAAAGTTGGTTTATGCCATTTTAAGAGTAAAGCTGAAGTACATGAAAAATATTAATTTCTCATGAAATTTAATGTTATTTGCAATGCAGAAGACAGATTTTCATGTGTTAGAGTTTTTTTGCAGAGCAAGTCATGTTATAGCTTCAATGCACATAAATCACTGGTTTAGAGATTGCAAGAACACTAGTGCTGTGTTTAGTGCAACTAAGCAAATAAAGAGAAAGCAAGGCCACACAGACGCTGAAAATCTTCTTTCTCAGTGAGAGAAAGTTGGTTTATGCAATTTTAGGAGTAAAGCTGAAGTACATGAAAAATGATAATTTCTCATTAAATGAAATGTCATTTGCAATGCAGGAGACAGATTTTCAAGTGTTAGAGTATTTTTGCAGAGGAAGTCATGTTATAGCTTCAATGCACATAAATCACTGGTTTAGAGATTGTAAGAACACTAGTGCTGTGTTTAGTGCAAATAAAGAGAAAGCAAGGCCACACAGATGCTGAAAAGATTCTTTCTCAGTGAGAGAAAGTTGGTTTATGCAATTTTAAGAGTAAAGCTGAAGTACATGAAAAATGTTAATTTCTCATGAAAAATGTTATTTGCAATGCAGAAGACAGATTTTCATGTGTTAGAGTTTTTTTGCAGAGCAAGTCATGTTATAGCTTCAATGCACATAATCACTGGTTTAGAGCTTCTAAGTACACTAGTGCTCTGTTTAGTGCAACTGAGCAAATAAAGAGAAAGCAAGGCCACAGATGCTGAAAAGCTTCTTTCTCAGTGAGAGAAAGTTGGTTTATGCAATTTTAAGAGTAAAGCTGAAGTACATGAAAAATGATAATTTCTCATTAAATGAAATGTCGTTTGCAATGCAGGAGACAGATTTTCATGTGTTAGAGTATTTTTGAAGAGCAAAATTCTCAGTGAGAGAAAGTTGGTTTATGCAATTTTAAGAGTAAAGCTGAAGTACATGAAAAATGATAATTTCTCATTAAATGAAATGTCATTTGCAATGCAGGAGACAGATTTTCATGTGTTAGAGTATTTTTGAAGAGCAAGTCATGTTATAGCTTCAATGCACATAAATCACTGGTTTAGAGATTGTAAGAACACTAGTGCTGTGTTTAGTGTAAATAAAGAGAAAGCAAGGCCACAAAGATGCTGAAAAGATTCTTTCTCAGTGAGAGAAAGTTGGTTTATGCAATTTTAAGAGTAAAGCTGAAGTACATGAAAAATGTTAATTTCTCATGAAAAATGTTATTTGCAATGCAGAAGACAGATTTTCATGTGTTAGAGTTTTTTTGCAGAGCAAGTCATGTTATAGCTTCAATGCACATAATCACTGGTTTAGAGCTTCTAAGTACACTAGTGCTCTGTTTAGTGCAACTGAGCAAATAAAGAGAAAGCAAGGCCACAGATGCTGAAAAGCTTCTTTCTCAGTGAGAGAAAGTTGGTTTATGCAATTTTAAGAGTAAAGCTGAAGTACATGAAAAATGATAATTTCTCATTAAATGAAATGTCATTTGCAATGCAGGAGACAGATTTTCATGTGTTAGAGTTTTTTTGCAGAGCAAGTCATGTTATAGCTTCAATGCACATAAATCACTGGTTTAGAGATTGTAAGAACACTAGTGCTGTGTTTAGTGCAAATAAAGAGAAAGCAAGGCCACACAGATGCTGAAAAGATTCTTTCTCAGTGAGAGAAAGTTGGTTTATGCCATTTTAAGAGTAAAGCTGAAGTACATGAAAAATGTTAATTTCTCATGAAATTTAATGTTATTTGCAATGCAGAAGACAGATTTAGAGATGTGTTAGAGTTTTTTTGCAGAGCAAGTCATGTTATAGCTTCAATGCACATAAATCACTGGTTTAGAGATTGTAAGAACACTAGTGCTGTGTTTAGTGCAACTAAGCAAATAAAGAGAAAGCAAGGCCACACAGACGCTGAAAAGATTCTTTCTCAGTGAGAGAAAGTTGGTTTATGCAATTTTAAGAGTAAAGCTGAAGTACATGAAAAATGTTAATTTCTCATGAAAAATGTTATTTGCAATGCAGAAGACAGATTTTCATGTGTTAGAGTTTTTTTGCAGAGCAAGTCATGTTATAGCTTCAATGCACATAAATCACTGGTTTAGAGATTGTAAGAACACTAGTGCTGTGTTTAGTGCAACTAAGCAAATGAAAGAGAAACCAAGGCCACAGATGCTGAAAAGATTCTTTCTCAGTGAGAGAAAGTTGGTTTATGCCATTTTAAGAGTAAAGCTGAAGTACATGAAAAATATTAATTTCTCATGAAATTTAATGTTATTTGCAATGCAGAAGACAGATTTTCATGTGTTAGAGTTTTTTTGCAGAGCAAGTCATGTTATAGCTTCAATGCACATAAATCACTGGTTTAGAGATTGCAAGAACACTAGTGCTGTGTTTAGTGCAACTAAGCAAATAAAGAGAAAGCAAGGCCACACAGACGCTGAAAATCTTCTTTCTCAGTGAGAGAAAGTTGGTTTATGCAATTTTAGGAGTAAAGCTGAAGTACATGAAAAATGATAATTTCTCATTAAATGAAATGTCATTTGCAATGCAGGAGACAGATTTTCAAGTGTTAGAGTATTTTTGCAGAGGAAGTCATGTTATAGCTTCAATGCACATAAATCACTGGTTTAGAGATTGTAAGAACACTAGTGCTGTGTTTAGTGCAAATAAAGAGAAAGCAAGGCCACACAGATGCTGAAAAGATTCTTTCTCAGTGAGAGAAAGTTGGTTTATGCAATTTTAAGAGTAAAGCTGAAGTACATGAAAAATGTTAATTTCTCATGAAAAATGTTATTTGCAATGCAGAAGACAGATTTTCATGTGTTAGAGTTTTTTTGCAGAGCAAGTCATGTTATAGCTTCAATGCACATAATCACTGGTTTAGAGCTTCTAAGTACACTAGTGCTCTGTTTAGTGCAACTGAGCAAATAAAGAGAAAGCAAGGCCACAGATGCTGAAAAGCTTCTTTCTCAGTGAGAGAAAGTTGGTTTATGCAATTTTAAGAGTAAAGCTGAAGTACATGAAAAATGTTAATTTCTCATGAAAAATGTTATTTGCAATGCAGAAGACAGATTTTCATGTGTTAGAGTTTTTTTGCAGAGCAAGTCATGTTATAACTTCAATGCACATAATCACTGGTTTAGAGCTTCTAAGTACACTAGTGCTCTGTTTAGTGCAACTGAGCAAATAAAGAGAAAGCAAGGCCACAGATGCTGAAAAGCTTCTTTCTCAGTGAGAGAAAGTTGGTTTATGCAATTTTAAGAGTAAAGCTGAAGTACATGAAAAATGATAATTTCTCATTAAATGAAATGTCGTTTGCAATGCAGGAGACAGATTTTCATGTGTTAGAGTATTTTTGAAGAGCAAAATTCTCAGTGAGAGAAAGTTGGTTTATGCAATTTTAAGAGTAAAGCTGAAGTACATGAAAAATGATAATTTCTCATTAAATGAAATGTCATTTGCAATGCAGGAGACAGATTTTCATGTGTTAGAGTATTTTTGAAGAGCAAGTCATGTTATAGCTTCAATGCACATAAATCACTGGTTTAGAGATTGCAAGAACACTAGTGCTGTGTTTAGTGCAACTAAGCAAATTTAGAGAAACCAAGGCCACAGATGCTGAAAATAATCTTTCTCAGTGAGAGAAAGTTGTTTTATGCAATTTTAAGAGTAAAGCTCAAGTAAATTATAGATGTTTCTTTCTCATGAAATGAAATGTTTTTTGCAATGCAGAAGACAGATTTTCATGTTTTAGAGCTTTTTTGCAGAGCAAGTCATATTAGAGGTTAAATGCACAAAATCCCTAGTTTAGAGCTGCTAAGAACAGTAATGCTGTGTTTATTGCAACTAAGCAAATTTAGAGAAACCAAGGCCACAGATGCTGAAAATAATCTTTCTCAGTGAGAGAAAGTTGTTTTATGCAATTTTAAGAGTAAAGCTCAAGTAAATTATAGATGTTTCTTTCTCATGAAATGAAATGTTTTTTGCAATGCAGAAGACAGATTTTCATGTTTTAGAGCTATTTTTGCTTAAAAAGTCATATTAGACCTTCAATGCACAAAATCACTAGTTTAGAGCTGCTAAGAACAGTAATGCTGTGTTTATTGCAACTAAGCAAATTTAGAGAAACCAAGGCCACAGATGCTGAAAATAATCTTTCTCAGTGAGAGAAAGTTGTTTTATGCAATTTTAAGAGTAAAGCTCAAGTAAATTATAGATGTTTCTTTCTCATGAAATGAAATGTTTTTTGCAATGCAGAAGACAGATTTTCATGTTTTAGAGCTTTTTTGCAGAGCAAGTCATATTAGAGGTTAAATGCACAAAATCCCTAGTTTAGAGCTGCTAAGAACAGTAATGCTGTGTTTATTGCAACTAAGCAAATTTAGAGAAACCAAGGCCACAGATGCTGAAAATAATCTTTCTCAGTGAGAGAAAGTTGTTTTATGCAATTTTAAGAGTAAAGCTCAAGTAAATTATAGATGTTTCTTTCTCATGAAATGAAATGTTTTTTGCAATGCAGAAGACAGATTTTCATGTTTTAGAGCTATTTTTGCTTAAAAAGTCATATTAGACCTTCAATGCACAAAATCACTAGTTTAGAGCTGCTAAGAACAGTAATGCTGTGTTTATTGCAACTAAGCAAATTTAGAGAAACCAAGGCCACAGATGCTGAAAATAATCTTTCTCAGTGAGAGAAAGTTGTTTTATGCAATTTTAAGAGTAAAGCTCAAGTAAATTATAGATGTTTCTTTCTCATGAAATGAAATGTTTTTTGCAATGCAGAAGACAGATTTTCATGTTTTAGAGCTATTTTTGCTTAAAAAGTCATATTAGACCTTCAATGCACAAAATCACTAGTTTAGAGCTGCTAAGAACAGTAATGCTGTGTTTATTGCAACTAAGCAAATTTAGAGAAACCAAGGCCACAGATGCTGAAAATAATCTTTCTCAGTGAGAGAAAGTTGTTTTATGCAATTTTAAGAGTAAAGCTCAAGTAAATTATAGATGTTTCTTTCTCATGAAATGAAATGTTATTTGAAATGCAGAAGACAGATTTTCATGTATTAGAGCTTTTTTGCAGAGCAAGTCATATTAGAGGTTAAATGCACAAAATCCCTAGTTTAGAGCTGCTAAGAACAGTAATGCTGTGTTTATTGCAACTAAGCAAATTTAGAGAAACCAAGGCCACAGATGCTGAAAATAATCTTTCTCAGTGAGAGAAAGTTGTTTTATGCAATTTTAAGAGTAAAGCTCAAGTAAATTATAGATGTTTCTTTCTCATGAAATGAAATGTTTTTTGCAATGCAGAAGACAGATTTTCATGTTTTAGACCCCTTTTGCTTAAAAAGTCATATTAGACCTTCAATGCACAAAATCACTAGTTTAGAGCTGCTAAGAACAGTAATGCTGTGTTTATTGCAACTAAGCAAATTTAGAGAAACCAAGGCCACAGATGCTGAAAATAATCTTTCTCAGTGAGAGAAAGTTGTTTTATGCAATTTTAAGAGTAAAGCTCAAGTAAATTATAGATGTTTCTTTCTCATGAAATGAAATGTTATTTGCAATGCAGAAGGCAGATTTTCATGTATTAGAGCTTTTTTGCAGAGCAAGTCATATTAGAGGTTAAATGCACAAAATCACTAGTTTAGAGCTCCTAAGAACAGTAATGCTGTGTTTATTGCAACTAAGCAAATTTAGAGAAACCAAGGCCACAGATGCTGAAAATAATCTTTCTCAGTGAGAGAAAGTTGTTTTATGCAATTTTAAGAGTAAAGCTCAAGTAAATTATAGATGTTTCTTTCTCATGAAATGAAATGTTTTTTGCAATGCAGAAGACAGATTTTCATGTTTTAGAGCTATTTTTGCTTAAAAAGTCATATTAGACCTTCAATGCACAAAATCACTAGTTTAGAGCTGCTAAGAACAGTAATGCTGTGTTTATTGCAACTAAGCAAATTTAGAGAAACCAAGGCCACAGATGCTGAAAATAATCTTTCTCAGTGAGAGAAAGTTGTTTTATGCAATTTTAAGAGTAAAGCTCAAGTAAATTATAGATGTTTCTTTCTCATGAAATGAAATGTTTTTTGCAATGCAGAAGACAGATTTTCATGTTTAGAGCTATTTTTGCTTAAAAAGTCATATTAGACCTTCAATGCACAAAATCACTAGTTTAGAGCTGCTAAGAACAGTAATGCTGTGTTTATTGCAACTAAGCAAATTTAGAGAAACCAAGGCCACAGATGCTGAAAATAATCTTTCTCAGTGAGAGAAAGTTGTTTTATGCAATTTTAAGAGTAAAGCTCAAGTACATGAAAGATGTTTCTTTCTCATTAAATGAAATGTTATTTGCAATGCAGAAGGCAGATTTTCATGTATTAGAGTTATTTTTGCTTAAAAAGTCATATTAGACCTTCAATGCACAAAATCACTAGTTTAGAGCTGCTATGGACAGTAATGCTGTGTTTATTGCAACTAAGCAAATTTAGAGAAACCAAGGCCACAGATGCTGAAAATAATCTTTCTCAGTGAGAGAAAGTTGTTTTATGCAATTTTAAGAGTAAAGCTCAAGTAAATTATAGATGTTTCTTTCTCATGAAATGAAATGTTTTTTGCAATGCAGAAGACAGATTTTCATGTTTTAGAGCTATTTTTGCTTAAAAAGTCATATTAGAGGTTAAATGCACAAAATCCCTAGTTTAGAGCTGCTAAGAACAGTAATGCTGTGTTTATTGCAACTAAGCAAATTTAGAGAAACCAAGGCCACAGATGCTGAAAATAATCTTTCTCAGTGAGAGAAAGTTGTTTTATGCAATTTTAAGAGTAAAGCTCAAGTAAATTATAGATGTTTCTTTCTCATGAAATGAAATGTTTTTTGCAATGCAGAAGACAGATTTTCATGTTTTAGAGCTATTTTTGCTTAAAAAGTCATATTAGACCTTCAATGCACAAAATCACTAGTTTAGAGCTGCTAAGAACAGTAATGCTGTGTTTATTGCAACTAAGCAAATTTAGAGAAACCAAGGCCACACATGCTGAAAATAATCTTTCTCAGTGAGAGAAAGTTGTTTTATGCAATTTTAAGAGTAAAGCTCAAGTACATGAAAGATGTTTCTTTCTCATGAAATGAAATGTTATTTGCAATGCAGAAGGCAGATTTTCATGTATTAGAGCTATTTTTGCTTAAAAAGTCATATTAGACCTTCAATGCACAAAATCACTAGTTTAGAGCTGCTAAGGACAGTAATGCTGTGTTTATTGCAACTAAGCAAATTTAGAGAAACCAAGGCCACAGATGCTGAAAATAATCTTTCTCAGTGAGAGAAAGTTGTTTTATGCAATTTTAAGAGTAAAGCTCAAGTAAATTATAGATGTTTCTTTCTCATGAAATGAAATGTTTTTTGCAATGCAGAAGACAGATTTTCATGTTTTAGAGCTATTTTTGCTTAAAAAGTCATATTAGACCTTCAATGCACAAAATCACTAGTTTAGAGCTGCTAAGAACAGTAATGCTGTGTTTATTGCAACTAAGCAAATTTAGAGAAACCAAGGCCACACATGCTGAAAATAATCTTTCTCAGTGAAAGTTGTTTTATGCAATTTTAAGAGTAAAGCTCAAGTACATGAAAGATGTTTCTTTCTCATGAAATGAAATGTTATTTGCAATGCAGAAGGCAGATTTTCATGTATTAGAGCTTTTTTGCAGAGCAAGTCATATTAGAGGTTAAATGCACAAAATCACTAGTTTAGAGCTCCTAAGAACAGTAATGCTGTGTTTATTGCAACTAAGCAAATTTAGAGAAACCAAGGCCACAGATGCTGAAAATAATCTTTCTCAGTGAGAGAAAGTTGTTTTATGCAATTTTAAGAGTAAAGCTCAAGTAAATTATAGATGTTTCTTTCTCATGAAATGAAATGTTTTTTGCAATGCAGAAGACAGATTTTCATGTTTTAGAGCTATTTTTGCTTAAAAAGTCATATTAGACCTTCAATGCACAAAATCACTAGTTTAGAGCTGCTAAGAACAGTAATGCTGTGTTTATTGCAACTAAGCAAATTTAGAGAAACCAAGGCCACAGATGCTGAAAATAATCTTTCTCAGTGAGAGAAAGTTGTTTTATGCAATTTTAAGAGTAAAGCTCAAGTAAATTATAGATGTTTCTTTCTCATGAAATGAAATGTTTTTTGCAATGCAGAAGACAGATTTTCATGTTTAGAGCTATTTTTGCTTAAAAAGTCATATTAGACCTTCAATGCACAAAATCACTAGTTTAGAGCTGCTAAGAACAGTAATGCTGTGTTTATTGCAACTAAGCAAATTTAGAGAAACCAAGGCCACAGATGCTGAAAATAATCTTTCTCAGTGAGAGAAAGTTGTTTTATGCAATTTTAAGAGTAAAGCTCAAGTACATGAAAGATGTTTCTTTCTCATTAAATGAAATGTTATTTGCAATGCAGAAGGCAGATTTTCATGTATTAGAGTTATTTTTGCTTAAAAAGTCATATTAGACCTTCAATGCACAAAATCACTAGTTTAGAGCTGCTATGGACAGTAATGCTGTGTTTATTGCAACTAAGCAAATTTAGAGAAACCAAGGCCACAGATGCTGAAAATAATCTTTCTCAGTGAGAGAAAGTTGTTTTATGCAATTTTAAGAGTAAAGCTCAAGTAAATTATAGATGTTTCTTTCTCATGAAATGAAATGTTTTTTGCAATGCAGAAGACAGATTTTCATGTTTTAGAGCTATTTTTGCTTAAAAAGTCATATTAGACCTTCAATGCACAAAATCACTAGTTTTAGAGCTGCTATGGACAGTAATGCTGTGTTTATTGCAACTAAGCAAATTTAGAGAAACCAAGGCCACAGATGCTGAAAATAATCTTTCTCAGTGAGAGAAAGTTGTTTTATGCAATTTTAAGAGTAAAGCTCAAGTAAATTATAGATGTTTCTTTCTCATGAAATGAAATGTTTTTTGCAATGCAGAAGACAGATTTTCATGTTTTAGAGCTATTTTTGCTTAAAAAGTCATATTAGACCTTCAATGCACAAAATCACTAGTTTAGAGCTGCTAAGAACAGTAATGCTGTGTTTATTGCAACTAAGCAAATTTAGAGAAACCAAGGCCACAGATGCTGAAAATAATCTTTCTCAGTGAGAGAAAGTTGTTTTATGCAATTTTAAGAGTAAAGCTCAAGTAAATTATAGATGTTTCTTTCTCATGAAATGAAATGTTTTTTGCAATGCAGAAGACAGATTTTCATGTTTTAGAGCTATTTTTGCTTAAAAAGTCATATTAGACCTTCAATGCACAAAATCACTAGTTTAGAGCTGCTAAGAACAGTAATGCTGTGTTTATTGCAACTAAGCAAATTTAGAGAAACCAAGGCCACAGATGCTGAAAATAATCTTTCTCAGTGAGAGAAAGTTGTTTTATGCAATTTTAAGAGTAAAGCTCAAGTAAATTATAGATGTTTCTTTCTCATGAAATGAAATGTTATTTGAAATGCAGAAGACAGATTTTCATGTATTAGAGCTTTTTTGCAGAGCAAGTCATATTAGAGGTTAAATGCACAAAATCCCTAGTTTAGAGCTGCTAAGAACAGTAATGCTGTGTTTATTGCAACTAAGCAAATTTAGAGAAACCAAGGCCACAGATGCTGAAAATAATCTTTCTCAGTGAGAGAAAGTTGTTTTATGCAATTTTAAGAGTAAAGCTCAAGTAAAATTATAGATGTTTCTTTCTCATGAAATGAAATGTTTTTTGCAATGCAGAAGACAGATTTTCATGTTTAGAGCTATTTTTGCTTAAAAAGTCATATTAGACCTTCAATGCACAAAATCACTAGTTTAGAGCTGCTAAGAACAGTAATGCTGTGTTTATTGCAACTAAGCAAATTTAGAGAAACCAAGGCCACAGATGCTGAAAATAATCTTTCTCAGTGAGAGAAAGTTGTTTTATGCAATTTTAAGAGTAAAGCTCAAGTACATGAAAGATGTTTCTTTCTCATGAAATGAAATGTTATTTGCAATGCAGAAGGAAGATTTTCATGTATTAGAGCTATTTTTGCTTAAAAAGTCATATTAGACCTTCAATGCACAAACTCACTAGTTTAGAGCTGCTAAGAACAGTAATGCTGTGTTTATTGCAACTAAGCAAATTTAGAGAAACCAAGGCCACAGATGCTGAAAATAATCTTTCTCAGTGAGAGAAAGTTGTTTTATGCAATTTTAAGAGTAAAGCTCAAGTAAATTATAGATGTTTCTTTCTCATGAAATGAAATGTTATTTGAAATGCAGAAGACAGATTTTCATGTATTAGAGCTATTTTTGCTTAAAAAGTCATATTAGACCTTCAATGCACAAAATCACTAGTTTAGAGCTGCTATGGACAGTAATGCTGTGTTTATTGCAACTAAGCAAATTTAGAGAAACCAAGGCCACAGATGCTGAAAATAATCTTTCTCAGTGAGAGAAAGTTGTTTTATGCAATTTTAAGAGTAAAGCTCAAGTAAATTATAGATGTTTCTTTCTCATGAAATGAAATGTTTTTTGCAATGCAGAAGACAGATTTTCATGTTTTAGAGCTATTTTTGCTTAAAAAGTCATATTAGACCTTCAATGCACAAAATCACTAGTTTAGAGCTGCTAAGAACAGTAATGCTGTGTTTATTGCAACTAAGCAAATTTAGAGAAACCAAGGCCACAGATGCTGAAAATAATCTTTCTCAGTGAGAGAAAGTTGTTTTATGCAATTTTAAGAGTAAAGCTCAAGTAAATTATAGATGTTTCTTTCTCATGAAATGAAATGTTTTTTGCAATGCAGAAGACAGATTTTCATGTTTTAGAGCTTTTTTGCAGAGCAAGTCATATTAGAGGTTAAATGCACAAAATCCCTAGTTTAGAGCTGCTAAGAACAGTAATGCTGTGTTTATTGCAACTAAGCAAATTTAGAGAAACCAAGGCCACAGATGCTGAAAATAATCTTTCTCAGTGAGAGAAAGTTGTTTTATGCAATTTTAAGAGTAAAGCTCAAGTAAATTATAGATGTTTCTTTCTCATGAAATGAAATGTTTTTTGCAATGCAGAAGACAGATTTTCATGTTTTAGAGCTATTTTTGCTTAAAAAGTCATATTAGACCTTCAATGCACAAAATCACTAGTTTAGAGCTGCTAAGAACAGTAATGCTGTGTTTATTGCAACTAAGCAAATTTAGAGAAACCAAGGCCACAGATGCTGAAAATAATCTTTCTCAGTGAGAGAAAGTTGTTTTATGCAATTTTAAGAGTAAAGCTCAAGTAAATTATAGATGTTTCTTTCTCATGAAATGAAATGTTTTTTGCAATGCAGAAGACAGATTTTCATGTTTTAGAGCTATTTTTGCTTAAAAAGTCATATTAGACCTTCAATGCACAAAATCACTAGTTTAGAGCTGCTAAGAACAGTAATGCTGTGTTTATTGCAACTAAGCAAATTTAGAGAAACCAAGGCCACAGATGCTGAAAATAATCTTTCTCAGTGAGAGAAAGTTGTTTTATGCAATTTTAAGAGTAAAGCTCAAGTAAATTATAGATGTTTCTTTCTCATGAAATGAAATGTTATTTGAAATGCAGAAGACAGATTTTCATGTATTAGAGCTTTTTTGCAGAGCAAGTCATATTAGAGGTTAAATGCACAAAATCCCTAGTTTAGAGCTGCTAAGAACAGTAATGCTGTGTTTATTGCAACTAAGCAAATTTAGAGAAACCAAGGCCACAGATGCTGAAAATAATCTTTCTCAGTGAGAGAAAGTTGTTTTATGCAATTTTAAGAGTAAAGCTCAAGTAAATTATAGATGTTTCTTTCTCATGAAATGAAATGTTTTTTGCAATGCAGAAGACAGATTTTCATGTTTTAGACCCCTTTTGCTTAAAAAGTCATATTAGACCTTCAATGCACAAAATCACTAGTTTAGAGCTGCTAAGAACAGTAATGCTGTGTTTATTGCAACTAAGCAAATTTAGAGAAACCAAGGCCACAGATGCTGAAAATAATCTTTCTCAGTGAGAGAAAGTTGTTTTATGCAATTTTAAGAGTAAAGCTCAAGTAAATTATAGATGTTTCTTTCTCATGAAATGAAATGTTTTTTGCAATGCAGAAGACAGATTTTCATGTTTTAGAGCTATTTTTGCTTAAAAAGTCATATTAGACCTTCAATGCACAAAATCACTAGTTTAGAGCTGCTAAGAACAGTAATGCTGTGTTTATTGCAACTAAGCAAATTTAGAGAAACCAAGGCCACACATGCTGAAAATAATCTTTCTCAGTGAAAGTTGTTTTATGCAATTTTAAGAGTAAAGCTCAAGTACATGAAAGATGTTTCTTTCTCATGAAATGAAATGTTATTTGCAATGCAGAAGGCAGATTTTCATGTATTAGAGCTTTTTGCAGAGCAAGTCATATTAGAGGTTAAATGCACAAAATCACTAGTTTAGAGCTCCTAAGAACAGTAATGCTGTGTTTATTGCAACTAAGCAAATTTAGAGAAACCAAGGCCACAGATGCTGAAAATAATCTTTCTCAGTGAGAGAAAGTTGTTTTATGCAATTTTAAGAGTAAAGCTCAAGTAAATTATAGATGTTTCTTTCTCATGAAATGAAATGTTTTTTTGCAATGCAGAAGACAGATTTTCATGTTTTAGAGCTATTTTTGCTTAAAAAGTCATATTAGACCTTCAATGCACAAAATCACTAGTTTAGAGCTGCTAAGAA
>NW_027636811.1:0-101370 GCF_936440315.1 Barbus barbus | reverse complement strand
TTGCACTTTTATGCAAATTAAGCCATTTTAATAGCTACAATGTACATGAAACTGTTGTACGGTGTTTACTGAGCACAGTACTTTAGATTTTATGCAAAAAAATTATCTTATTAATAAAATATGACCTATTAATGCATTGTCCACGGAACACTTATTTAGGTCGCGTCAAATAAGTTGCAAGTGGGCAGTTCCTGTATGACTCTGCAAAATCACAGGAAGTGCCCACGTGCAACTTATTTGACGGGGCCTAAACATGCTTTCCGTGGACAGTGCACTTTTATGCAAATTAAGCCATTTTAATAGCTAAAATGTACATGAAACTGTTGTACGGTGTTTACTGAGCACTGTACTTTAGATTTTATGCAAAAAAAAATTCTTATTAATAAAATATGACCTATTAATGCATTGTCCACGGAAAGCCTGTGGAGGCCCCGTCAAATAAGTTACAGGTGTCACTTTCTTAGAAAGTGACACCGGTAACTTATTTGACGGGGCCTATGCAGGCTTTCCGTGGACAGTTTATTTTTATGCAAATTAAGCCATTTTAATAGCTCCAATGTACATGAAACTACTTGACGGTGTTTCCTGAGCACTGTACTGTAGGTATTATGCAATAAAATAATCTTATTAATAAAATATTAATTATTAATGCATTGTCCACAGAAAGCCTGTGGAGGCCCCGTCAAATAAGTTACAGGTGTCACTTTCTTATGTTGGAATGCATTAATAAGTCATATTTTATTATTTTATTGCATATCTGGTATTAAAAAATAGGAGCTTTTTATTAATGTTAAGCATTTAATGATAGCATAAAAATTTCCAGGATTATGAACAAAATATGTGTTGCGATTTGGTCATATTTAGGTTGAATATTGGTCCATTTGCAGCACATGTGCTGCATTGCATTTTTATGCAATTTAAGCCATTTTAATAGCTACAATGTACATGAAATTACTTGACGGTGTTTCCTGAGCACTGTACTGTAGGTATTATGCAATAAAATAATCTTATTAATAAAATATGAATTATTAATGCATTGTCCACGGAAAGCCTGTGGAGGCCCCGTCAAATAAGTTACAGGTGTCACCTTCTTATGTTGGAATGCATTAATAAGTCATATTTTATTATTTTATTGCATATCTGGTATTAAAAAATAGGAGCTTTTTATTAATGTTAAGCATTTAATGATAGCATAAAAATTTCCAGGATTATAAACAAAATATATGTTGCGATTTGGTCATATTTAGGTTGAATATTGGTCCATTTGCAGCACATGTGCTGCATTGCATTTTTATGCAATTTAAGCCATTTTAATAGCTACAATGTACATGAAACTGTTGTACGGTGTTTACTGAGCACAGTACTTTAGATTTTATGCAAAAAAATATTCTTATTAATAAAATATGACCTATTAATGCATTGTCCACGGAAAGCCTGTGGAGGCCCCGTCAAATAAGTTACAGGTGTCACTTTCTTAGAAAGTGACATCGGTAACTTATTTGACGGGGCCTATGCAGGCTTTCCGTGGACAGTTTATTTTTATGCAAATTAAGCCATTTTAATAGCTCCAATGTACATGAAATTACTTGACGGTGTTTCCTGAGCACTGTACTGTAGGTATTATGCAATAAAATAATCTTATTAATAAAATATGAATTATTAATGCATTGTCCACGGAAAGCCTGTGGAGGCCCCGTCAAATAAGTTACAGGTGTCACTTTCTTATGTTGGAATGCATTAATAAGTCATATTTTATTATTTTATTGCATATCTGGTATTAAAAAATAGGAGCTTTTTATTTATGTTAAGCATTTAATGATAGCATAAAAATTTCCAGGATTATGAACAAAATATATGTTGCGATTTGGTCATATTTAGGTTGAATATTGGTCCATTTGCAGCACATGTGCTGCGTTGCATTTTTATGCAAATTAAGCCATTTTAATAGCTCCAATGTACATGAAATTACTTGACGGTGTTTCCTGAGCACTGTACTGTAGGTATTATGCAATAAAATAATCTTATTAATAAAATATGAATTATTAATGCATTGTCCACGGAAAGCCTGTGGAGGCCCCGTCAAATAAGTTACAGGTGTCACTTTCTTATGTTGGAATGCATTAATAAGTCATATTTTATTATTTTATTGCATATCTGGTATTAAAAAATAGGAGCTTTTTATTAATGTTAAGCATTTAATGATAGCATAAAAATGTCCAGGATTATGAACAAAATATATGTTGCGATTTGGTCATATTTAGGTTGAATATTGGTCCATTTGCAGCACATGTGCTGCGTTGCACTTTTATGCAAATTAAGCCATTTTAATAGCTAAAATGTACATGAAACTGTTGTACGGTGTTTACTGAGCACTGTACTTTAGATTTTATGCAAAACAAAATTCTTATTAATAAAATATGACCTATTAATGCATTGTCCACGGAAAGCCTGTGGAGGCCCCGTCAAATAAGTTACAGGTGTCACTTTCTTAGAAAGTGACACCGGTAACTTATTTGACGGGGCCTATGCAGGCTTTCCGTGGACAGTTTATTTTTATGCAAATTAAGCCATTTTAATAGCTCCAATGTACATGAAACTACTTGACGGTGTTTCCTGAGCACTCTACTGTAGGTATTATGCAATAAAATAATCTTATTAATAAAATATGACTTATTAATGCATTCCAACATCAGAAAGTGACACCTGTAACTTATTTGACGGGGCCTGTGCAGGCTTTCCGTGGACAGTGCACTTTTATGCAAATTAATCCATTTTAATAGCTAAAATGTACATGAAACTGTTGTACGGTGTTTACTGAGCACAGTACTTTAGATTTTATGCAAAAAATGTTCTTATTAATAAAATATGACCTATTAATGCATTGTCCACGGAAAGACTGTGGAGGCCCCGTCAAATAAGTTACAGGTGGGCATGCACCAATAGTGGTGAAACTCACCAAAATCCAACTCAAAATTCCAACATCAGAAAGTGACACCTGTAACTTATTTGACATGGCCTGTACAGGCTTTCCGTGGACAGTGCACATGTTTGGGGGGAAATAAATAGGCTGTTTTTGGTCATATAGGTGGTAGGGGGATGATTAGGCTGTTTTTGGTCATATAGGAGGTAAGGGGGATGATTAGGCTGTTTTTGGTCATATAGGAGGTAAGGGGGATGATTAGGCTGTTTTTGGTCATATAGGAGGTAAGGGGGATGATTAGGCTGTTTTTGGTCATATAGGAGGTAAGGGGGATGATTAGGCTGTTTGTGGTCATATAGGAGGTAAGGGGGATGATTAGGCTGTTTTTGGTCATATAGGAGGTAAGGGGGATGATTAGGCTGTTTTTGGTCATATAGGAGGTAAGGGGGATGATTAGGCTGTTTTTGGTCATATAGGAGGTAAGGGGGATGATTAGGCTGTTTTTGGTCATATAGGAGGTAAGGGGGACTAATAGGCCTTTTGTGGTCAAATAGGCAGTAAGGGGGATGAATAGGCTGTTTGTGGTCAGTGGGCGGGGCCCGGGGGCGTTCCCGGATGGCCAGAGGGCCAATCGGGAGCTTCCGGCACCGTAAGCTGTGGGTGGCAGGTTTAGGCTTCCCGTGGACGCCCACCCCCAACCTGTTCGACGCGCCTCCCGTAGGCTTTCCGTGGTCGTGAGTGTGCCACCCTGTGGCCGACTCGCAGATTGCAAGAAATGGCGCAGAAAAAGGCGAAAGTTTGGCGCCGTTCCGTGGGGCCCCCGGGGGCCCCAGGCCCCGGGCGACGCCTCCGATGGGCCCCGTCGGGCCTCCCCTCGACGCCCGGCCGGTCGCCGGGGGCGGGAAAAATCATCTAGGGGGCGGCGCGCAGCGTCCACTAACTGCCTGACACGCAGCGCCTATTGTGCGCTCAGCGGGACCCTTCCCTAACGTGGTGGCCTTAGGCAGGTTAGGGCTTAAAAAAAAAAAAAAAGTCCGATTCCGGTCGTCCTCAGAATCCGGTCCGGGTTTTGCTCCAATCCAGGATACCGCAGAATCCGGTCGTCCTGAGAATCCGGTCCGGGTTTTGCTCCAATCCAGGATACCGCAGAATCCGGTCGTCCTTATAATCCGGTCCGGGTTTTGCTCCAATCCAGGATACCGCAGAATCCGGTCGTCCTGAGAATCCGGTCCGGGTTTTGCTCCAATCCAGGATACCGCAGAATCCGGTCGTCCTGAGAATCCGGTCTGGGTTTTGCTCCAATCCAGGATACCGCAGAATCCGTTCGTCCTCGGAATCCAGTCCGGGTTTTGCTCCAATCCAGGATACCGCAGAATCCGTTCGTCCTCGGAATCCATTCCGGGTTTTGCTGCAATCCAGGATACCGCAGAATCCGGTCGTCCTCGGATTCCGGTCCTGGTTTTGCTCCAATCCAGGATACCGCATAATCCGGTCGACCTGAGAAGCCGGTCCGGGTTTTGCTCCAATCCAGGATACCGCAGAATCCGGTCGTCCTGAGAATCCGGTCCGGGTTTCGCTCAATTCCAGGATACCGCAGAATCCGGTCGACCTGAGAATCCGGTCCGGGTTTTGCTCCAATCCAGGATACCGCAGAATCCGGTCGTCCTGAGAATCCGGTCCGGGTTTTGCTCCAATACATGATTTATGAAAATATCCATCTGAAACACATGATTTTTTAAAACAATTTCAATTTGAAATACATGATTTTTGAAAATTATTTCCTTCTGAAATACATGATTTTTTAAAACAATTTCCAATGTGAAATACATGATTTATGAAAATGTCCATCTGAAACACATGATTTAAAAAGAAACTTCCATCTGAAATACATGATTTATGAAAATGTCCATCTGAAACACGATTTAAAAAAAAAAATCCATCTGAAATACATGATTTATGAAAATTTCCATCTAAAATATATGATTTAAATACATGATTTATGAAAATGTCCATCTAAAATATATGATTTAAAAAAAAAATTCCATCTGAAATACATGACCCACACGGAAATAACCTATATAAACATATATGTTTTAATATAGGTTTTGATATATGTTTTTAATATATGTGACATATATAAAATTGGCCGTTTTCCTATAATATATGTACATATATGCACATATATGTACACATATATGTACACATATATGCATACATATATGTACACATATACGTGCATACATGTACCTATATAGGTACATATATGCATGTATATATATGTGTGCATATATGCACATATATGTTTACCTATATATTAGTAAAATTATTAAAATCCATAGCTGCTAGACAACATAAATAAAAGCCCAAAATGTCGAAATTTACATTTACATGTACATATAGGGCTTATATGTGGATATAAAGAAGCAATACAGGAGACCTATATGGCCTTTATATGCACATATATGTACCTCAATTTTGCCTATATGTGGCATATATACTGCATATAGGTTTCATATATGCGCATATATCCTCATATAGGTTCTTTCCATGTGGGGATTCATGAAAATGTCCATCTGAAACACATGATTTTTGAAAACAATTTCCATCTGAAATATATGGTTTATGACAACGATTTATGAAAATGTCCATCTGAAACAGGTTTAGGGCTTAAAAAAAATTTAAACAAAATCCAATTCCGATCGCCTGCAGAATCCGGTCTATGTTTTCCTCCAATCCAGGATACCGCAGAATCCGGTCGTCCTGAAAATCCGGTCTGGGTTTTGCTCCAGTACATGATTTATGAAAATGTCCATCTGAAACACATGATTTTTTAAAACAATTTCCAATGTGAAATACATGATTTAAAAAAAAAATTCCATCTGAAATACATGATTTATGAAAATGTCAATCTAAAACACTTGATTTAAAAAAAAAATTCCATCTGAAATACATGATTCATGAAACTGTCCATCTGAAACACATGATTTTTGAAAACAATTTCCATCTGAAATATATGGTTTATGACAACGATTTATGAAAATGTCCATCTGAAACAGGTTTAGGGCTTAAAAAAAATTTAAACAAAATCCAATTCCGATCGCCTGCAGAATCCGGTCTATGTTTTCCTCCAATCCAGGATACCGCAGAATCCGGTCGTCCTGAGAATCCGGTCCGGGTTTTGCTCCAATCCAGGATACCGCAGAATCCGGTCGTCCTGAGAATCCGGTCCGGGTTTTGCTCCAATCCAGGATACCGCAGAATCCGGTCGTCCTGATAATCCGGTCCGGGTTTTGCTCCAATCCAGGATACCGCAGAATCCGTTCGTCCTCGGAATCCGGTCCGGGTTTTGCTCCAATCCAGGAGACAGCAGAATCCGGTTTTCCTCGGAATCCGGTCCGGGTTTTGCTCCAATCCAGGATACCGCAGAATCCGGTCGTCCTGAGAATCCGGTCCGGGTTTTGCTCCAATCCAGGATACCGCAGAATCCGTTCGTCCTCGGAATCCAGTCCGGGTTTTGCTCCAATCCAGGATACCGCAGAATCCGGTCGTCCTGAGAATCCGGTCCGGGTTTTGCTCCAATCCAGGATACCGCAGAATCCGGTCGTCCTGAGAATCCGGTCCGGGTTTTGCTCCAATCCAGGATACCGCAGAATCCGGTCGTCCTGATAATCCGGTCCGGGTTTTGCTCCAATCCAGGATACCGCAGAATCCGTTCGTCCTCGGAATCCGGTCCGGGTTTTGCTCCAATCCAGGAGACAGCAGAATCCGGTTTTCCTCGGAATCCGGTCCGGGTTTTGCTCCAATCCAGGAGACCGCAGAATCCGGTCGTGCTCAGAATCCGGTCCGGGTTTTGTTACAATCCAGGAGACCGAAGAATCCGGTCGTCCTGAGAATCCGGTCCAGGTTTTGCTCCAATACATTATTTATGAAAATGTCCATCTGAAACACATGATTTTTTAAAACAATTTCAATTTGAAATACATGATTTTTGAAAATTATTTCCTTCTGAAATACATGATTTTTTTTTTAATTCCAATGTGAAATACATGATTTATGAAAATGTCCATCTGAAACACATGATTTAAAAAAAAAAATCCATCTGAAATACATGATTTATGAAAATGTCCATCTAAAATATATAATAATAAAAAAAAAAATCCATCTGAAATACATGATTCATGAAAATGTCCATCTGAAACACATGATTTTTGAAAACAATTTCCATCTGAAATATATGGTTTATGACAACGATTTATGAAAATGTCCATCTGAAACAGGGTTAGGGCTTAAAAAAAAAAAAAAAAAAAAAAAGTCCAATTCCGGTCGTCCTCAGAATCCGGTCCGGGTTTTGCTCCAATCCAGGAGACCGCTGAATCCGTTTTTTCTCGGAATCCGGTCCGGGTTTTGCTCCAATCCAGGATACCGCAGAATCCGGTCGTCCTCGGACTCCGGTCCGGGTTTTGCTCCAATCCAGGAGACCGCTGAATCCGTTTTTTCTCGGAATCCGGTCCGGGTTTTGCTCCAATCCAGGAGACTGCAGAATCCGGTCGTGCTCAGAATCCGGTCCGGGTTTTGTTCCAATCCAGGAGACCGAAGAATCCGGTCGTCCTGAGAATCCGGTCCAGGATTTGCTCCAATACATGATTTATGAAAATGTCCATCTGAAACACATGATTTTTTAAAACAATTTCATTTTGAAATACATGATTTTTGAAAATTATTTCCTTCTGAAATACATGATTTTTTTTTTTTAATTCCAATGTGAAATACATGATTTATGAAAATGTCCATCTGAAACACATGATTTTTTAAAACAATTTCAATTTGAAATACATTATTTTTTGAAAATTATTTCCTTCTGAAATACATGATTTGTTTTTTAATTCCAATGTGAAATACATGATTTATGAAAATGTCCATCTGAAACACATGATTTAAAAAAAAAATCCATCTGAAATACATGATTTATGAAAATGTCCATCTAAAATATATAATAAAAAAAAAAATCCATCTGAAATACATGATTTATGAAAATGTCCATCTGAAACACATGATTTAAAAAAAAAATCCATCTGAAATACATGATTCATGAAAATGTCCATCTGAAACACATGATTTTTGAAAACAATTTCCAACTGAAATATATGGTTTATGACAACGATTTATGAAAATGTCCATCTGAAACAGGGTTAGGGCTTAAAAAAAAAAAAAAGAAAAGAGTCCAATTCCGGTCGTCCTCAGAATCCGGTCCGGGTTTTGCTCCAATCCAGGATACCGCAGAATCCGGTCGTCCTGAGAATCCGGTCCGGGTTTTGCTCCAATCCAGGAGACCGCAGAATCCGGTCGTGCTCAGAATCCGGTCCGGGTTTTGTTCCAATCCAGGAGACCGAAGAATCCGGTCGTCCTGAGAATCCGGTCCAGGATTTGCTCCAATACATGATTTATGAAAATGTCCATCTGAAACACATGATTTTTTAAAACAATTTCAATTTGAAATACATGATTTTTGAAAATTATTTCCTTCTGAAATACATGATTTTTTTTTTTTAATTCCAATGTGAAATACATGATTTATGAAAATGTCCCTCTGAAACACATGATTTAAAAAAAAAAATCCATCTGAAATACATGATTCATGAAAATGTCCATCTGAAACACATGATTTTTGAAAACAATTTCCATCTGAAATATATGGTTTATGACAACGATTTATGAAAATGTCCATCTGAAACAGGGTTAGGGCTTAAAAAAAAAAAAAAAAAAGAGTCCAATTCCGGTCGTCCTCAGAATCCGGTCCGGGTTTTGCTCCAATCCAGGATACCGCAGAATCCGGTCGTCCTGAGAATCCGGTCCGGGTTTTGCTCCAATCCAGGATGCCGTAGAATCCGGTCGTCCTGAGAATCCGGTCCGGGTTTTGCTCCAATCCAGGATACCGCAGAATCCGGTCGTCCTCGGAATCCGGTCCGGGTTTTGCTCCAATCCAGGAGACCGCTGAATCCGGTTTTTCTCGGAATCCGGTCCGGGTTTTGCTCCAATCCAGGATACCGCAGAATCCGGTCGTCCTCGGAATCCGTTCCGGGTTTTGCTCCAATCCAAGAGACCGCAGAATCCGGTCGTGCTCAGAATCCGGTCCGGGTTTTGTTCCAATCCAGGAGACCGAAGAATCCGGTCGTCCTGAGAATCCGGTCCAGGTTTTGCTCCAATACATGATTTATGAAAATGTCCATCTGAAACACATGATTTTTTAAAACAATTTCAATTTGAAATACATTATTTTTTGAAAATTATTTCCTTCTGAAATACATGATTTGTTTTTTAATTCCAATGTGAAATACATGATTTATGAAAATGTCCATCTGAAACACATGATTTAAAAAAAAAATCCATCTGAAATACATGATTTATGAAAATGTCCATCTAAAATATATAATAAAAAAAAAAATCCATCTGAAATACATGATTTATGAAAATGTCCATCTGAAACACATGATTTAAAAAAAAAAATCCATCTGAAATACATGATTCATGAAAATGTCCATCTGAAACACATGATTTTTGAAAACAATTTCCATCTGAAATATATGGTTTATGACAACGATTTATGAAAATGTCCATCTGAAACAGGGTTAGGGCTTAAAAAAAAAAAAAAGAAAAGAGTCCAATTCCGGTCGTCCTCAGAATCCGGTCCGGGTTTTGCTCCAATCCAGGATACCGCAGAATCCGGTCGTCCTGAGAATCCGGTCCGGGTTTTGCTCCAATCCAGGATACCGCAGAATCTGGTCGTCCTCGGAATCCGTTCCGGGTTTTGCTCCAATCCAAGAGACCGCAGAATCCGGTCGTGCTCAGAATCCGGTCCGGGTTTTGTTACAATCCAGGAGACCGAAGAATCCGGTCGTCCTGAGAATCCGGTCCAGGTTTTGCTCCAATACATTATTTATGAAAATGTCCATCTGAAACACATGATTTTTTAAAACAATTTCAATTTGAAATACATGATTTTTGAAAATTATTTCCTTCTGAAATACATGATTTTTTTTTTAATTCCAATGTGAAATACATGATTTATGAAAATGTCCATCTGAAACACATGATTTAAAAAAAAAAATCCATCTGAAATACATGATTTATGAAAATGTCCATCTAAAATATATAATAAAAAAAAAAAAAATCCATCTGAAATACATGATTCATGAAAATGTCCATCTGAAACACATGATTTTTGAAAACAATTTCCATCTGAAATATATGGTTTATGACAACGATTTATGAAAATGTCCATCTGAAACAGGGTTAGGGCTTAAAAAAAAAAAAAAAAAAAAAAGAGTCCAATTCCGGTCGTCCTCAGAATCCGGTCCGGGTTTTGCTCCAATCCAGGATACCGCAGAATCCGGTCGTCCTGAGAATCCGGTCCGGGTTTTGCTCCAATCCAGGATACCGTAGAATCCGTTTTTTCTCGAAATCCGGTCCGGGTTTTGCTCCAATCCAGGATACCGCAGAATCCGGTCGTCCTGAGAATCCGGTCCGGGTTTTGCTCCAATCCAGGATACCGCAGAATCCGGTTGTCCTCGGAATCCGGTCCGGGTTTTGCTCCAATCCAGGAGACCGCTGAATCCGTTTTTTCTCGGAATCCGGTCCGGGTTTTGCTCCAATCCAGGATACCGCAGAATCCGGTCGTCCTCGGATTCCGGTCCGGGTTTTGCTCCAATCCAGGAGACCGCTGAATCCGGTTTTTCTCGAAATCCGGTCCGGGTTTTGCTCCAATCCAGGATACCGCAGAATCCGGTCGTCCTCGGAATCCGGTCCGGGTTTTGCTCCAATCCAGGAGACCGCTGAATCCGTTTTTTCTCGGAATCCGGTCCGGGTTTTGCTCCAATCCAGGATACCGCAGAATCTGGTCGTCCTCGGAATCCGGTCCGGGTTTTGCTCCAATCCAGGAGACCGCTGAATCCGTTTTTTCTCGGAATCCGGTCCGGGTTTTGCTCCAATCCAGGAGACCGCAGAATCCGGTCGTGCTCAGAATCCGGTCCGGGTTTTGTTCCAATCCAGGAGACCGAAGAATCCGGTCGTCCTGAGAATCCGGTCCAGGATTTGCTCCAATATATGATTTATGAAAATGTCCATCTGAAACACATGATTTTTTTAAAACAATTTCAATTTGAAATACATGATTTTTGAAAATTATTTCCTTCTGAAATACATGATTTTTTTGTTTTTAATTCCAATGTGAAATACATGATTTATGAAAATGTCCATCTGAAACACATGATTTAAAAAAAAAAAATCCATCTGAAATACATGATTCATGAAAATGTCCATCTGAAACACATGATTTTTGAAAACAATTTCCATCTGAAATATATGGTTTATGACAACGATTTATGAAAATCTCCATCTGAAACAGGGTTCGGGCTTAAAAAAAAAAAAAAAAAAAAGAGTCCAATTCCGGTCGTCCTCAGAATCCGGTCCGGGTTTTGCTCCAATCCAGGATACCGCAGAATCCGGTCGTCCTGAGAATCCGGTCCGGGTTTTGCTCCAATCCAGGATACCGCAGAATCCGGTCGTCCTGATAATCCGGTCCGGGTTTTGCTCCAATCCAGGATACCGCAGAATCCGTTCGTCCTCGGAATCCGGTCCGGGTTTTGCTCCAATCCAGGAGACAGCAGAATCCGGTTTTCCTCGGAATCCGGTCCGGGTTTTGCTCCAATCCAGGATACCGCAGAATCCGGTCGTCCTGAGAATCCGGTCCGGGTTTTGCTCCAATCCAGGATACCGCAGAATCCGTTCGTCCTCGGAATCCAGTCCGGGTTTTGCTCCAATCCAGGATACCGCAGAATCCGGTCGTCCTGAGAATCCGGTCCGGGTTTTGCTCCAATCCAGGATACCGCAGAATCCGGTCGTCCTGAGAATCCGGTCCGGGTTTTGCTCCAATCCAGGATACCGCAGAATCCGGTCGTCCTGATAATCCGGTCCGGGTTTTGCTCCAATCCAGGATACCGCAGAATCCGTTCGTCCTCGGAATCCGGTCCGGGTTTTGCTCCAATCCAGGAGACAGCAGAATCCGGTTTTCCTCGGAATCCGGTCCGGGTTTTGCTCCAATCCAGGATACCGCAGAATCCGGTCGTCCTGAGAATCCGGTCCGGGTTTTGCTCCAATCCAGGATACCGCAGAATCCGGTCGTCCTCGGAATCCGGTCCGGGTTTTGCTCCAATCCAGGAGACCGCTGAATCCGTTTTTTCTCGGAATCCGGTCCGGGTTTTGCTCCAATCCAGGATACCGCAGAATCCGGTCGTCCTCGGATTCCGGTCCGGGTTTTGCTCCAATCCAGGAGACCGCTGAATCCGTTTTTTCTCGGAATCCGGTCCGGGTTTTGCTCCAATCCAGGAGACCGCAGAATCCGGTCGTGCTCAGAATCCGGTCCGGGTTTTGTTACAATCCAGGAGACCGAAGAATCCGGTCGTCCTGAGAATCCGGTCCAGGATTTGCTCCAATACATGATTTATGAAAATGTCCATCTGAAACACATGATTTTTTAAAACAATTTCAATTTGAAATACATGATTTTTGAAAATTATTTCCTTCTGAAATACATGATTTTTTTTTTTTAATTCCAATGTGAAATACATGATTTATGAAAATGTCCCTCTGAAACATATGATTTAAAAAAAAAAATCCATCTGAAATACATGATTCATGAAAATGTCCATCTGAAACACATGATTTTTGAAAACAATTTCCATCTGAAATATATGGTTTATGACAACGATTTATGAAAATGTCCATCTGAAACAGGGTTAGGGCTTAAAAAAAAAAAAAAAAAGAGTCCAATTCCGGTCGTCCTCAGAATCCGGTCCGGGTTTTGCTCCAATCCAGGATACCGCAGAATCCGGTCGTCCTGAGAATCCGGTCCGGGTTTTGCTCCAATCCAGGATGCCGTAGAATCCGGTCGTCCTGAGAATCCGGTCCGGGTTTTGCTCCAATCCAGGATACCGCAGAATCCGGTCGTCCTCGGAATCCGGTCCGGGTTTTGCTCCAATCCAGGAGACCGCTGAATCCGGTTTTTCTCGGAATCCGGTCCGGGTTTTGCTCCAATCCAGGATACCGCAGAATCCGGTCGTCCTCGGAATCCGGTCCGGGTTTTGCTCCAATCCAGGAGACCGCTGAATCCGGTTTTTCTCGGAATCCGGTCCGGGTTTTGCTCCAATCCAGGATACCGCAGAATCCGGTCGTCCTCGGAATCCGTTCCGGGTTTTGCTCCAATCCAAGAGACCGCAGAATCCGGTCGTGCTCAGAATCCGGTCCGGGTTTTGTTCCAATCCAGGAGACCGAAGAATCCGGTCGTCCTGAGAATCCGGTCCAGGTTTTGCTCCAATACATGATTTATGAAAATGTCCATCTGAAACACATGATTTTTTAAAACAATTTCAATTTGAAATACATTATTTTTTGAAAATTATTTCCTTCTGAAATACATGATTTTTTTTTTAATTCCAATGTGAAATACATGATTTATGAAAATGTCCATCTGAAACACATGATTTAAAAAAAAAAATCCATCTGAAATACATGATTTATGAAAATGTCCATCTAAAATATATAATAAAAAAAAAAAAATCCATCTGAAATACATGATTCATGAAAATGTCCATCTGAAACACATGATTTTTGAAAACAATTTCCATCTGAAATATATGGTTTATGACAACGATTTATGAAAATGTCCATCTGAAACAGGGTTAGGGCTTAAAAAAAAAAAAAAAAAAAAAAAAGAGTCCAATTCCGGTCGTCCTCAGAATCCGGTCCGGGTTTTGCTCCAATCCAGGATACCGCAGAATCCGGTCGTCCTGCGAATCCGGTCCGGGTTTTGCTCCAATCCAGGATACCGTAGAATCCGTTTTTTCTCGAAATCCGGTCCGGGTTTTGCTCCAATCCAGGAGACCGCTGAATCCGTTTTTTCTCGGAATCCGGTCCGGGTTTTGCTCCAATCCAGGATACCGCAGAATCCGGTCGTCCTCGGATTCCGGTCCGGGTTTTGCTCCAATCCAGGAGACCGCTGAATCCGGTTTTTCTCGAAATCCGGTCCGGGTTTTGCTCCAATCCAGGATACCGCAGAATCCGGTCGTCCTCGGAATCCGGTCCGGGTTTTGCTCCAATCCAGGAGACCGCTGAATCCGTTTTTTCTCGGAATCCGGTCCGGGTTTTGCTCCAATCCAGGATACCGCAGAATCTGGTCGTCCTCGGAATCCGGTCCGGGTTTTGCTCCAATCCAGGAGACCGCTGAATCCGTTTTTTCTCGGAATCCGGTCCGGGTTTTGCTCCAATCCAGGAGACCGCAGAATCCGGTCGTGCTCAGAATCCGGTCCGGGTTTTGTTCCAATCCAGGAGACCGAAGAATCCGGTCGTCCTGAGAATCCGGTCCAGGATTTGCTCCAATATATGATTTATGAAAATGTCCATCTGAAACACATGATTTTTTTAAAACAATTTCAATTTGAAATACATGATTTTTGAAAATTATTTCCTTCTGAAATACATGATTTTTTTGTTTTTAATTCCAATGTGAAATACATGATTTATGAAAATGTCCATCTGAAACACATGATTTAAAAAAAAAATCCATCTGAAATACAGGATTCATGAAAATGTCCATCTGAAACACATGATTTTTGAAAACAATTTCCATCTGAAATATATGGTTTATGACAACGATTTATGAAAATGTCCATCTGAAACAGGGTTAGGGCTTAAAAAAAAAAAAAAAAAAGAGTCCAATTCCGGTCGTCCTCAGAATCCGGTCCGGGTTTTGCTCCAATCCAGGATACCGCAGAATCCGGTCGTCCTGAGAATCCGGTCCGGGTTTTGCTCCAATCCAGGATGCCGTAGAATCCGGTCGTCCTGAGAATCCGGTCCGGGTTTTGCTCCAATCCAGGATACCGCAGAATCCGGTCGTCCTCGGAATCCGGTCCGGGTTTTGCTCCAATCCAGGAGACCGCTGAATCTGGTTTTTCTCGGAATCCGGTCCGGGTTTTGCTCCAATCCAGGATACCGCAGAATCCGGTCGTCCTCGGAATCCGGTCCGGGTTTTGCTCCAATCCAGGAGACCGCTGAATCCGGTTTTTCTCGGAATCCGGTCCGGGTTTTGCTCCAATCCAGGATACCGCAGAATCCGGTCGTCCTCGGAATCCGTTCCGGGTTTTGCTCCAATCCAGGAGACCGAAGAATCCGGTCGTCCTAAGAATCCGGTCCAGGTTTTGCTCCAATACATGATTTATGAAAATGTCCATCTGAAACACATGATTTTTTAAAACAATTTCAATTTGAAATACATTATTTTTTGAAAATTATTTCCTTCTGAAATACATGATTTGTTTTTTAATTCCAATGTGAAATACATGATTTATGAAAATGTCCATCTGAAACACATGATTTAAAAAAAAAATCCTTCTGAAATACATGATTTATGAAAATGTCCATCTAAAATATATAATAAAAAAAAAAATCCATCTGAAATACATGATTTATGAAAATGTCCATCTGAAACACATGATTTAAAAAAAAAAATCCATCTGAAATACATGATTCATGAAAATGTCCATCTGAAACACATGATTTTTGAAAACAATTTCCATCTGAAATATATGGTTTATGACAACGATTTATGAAAATGTCCATCTGAAACAGGGTTAGGGCTTAAAAAAAAAAAAAAGAAAAGAGTCCAATTCCGGTCGTCCTCAGAATCCGGTCCGGGTTTTGCTCCAATCCAGGATACCGCAGAATCCGGTCGTCCTGAGAATCCGGTCCGGGTTTTGCTCCAATCCAGGATACCGCAGAATCTGGTCGTCCTCGGAATCCGTTCCGGGTTTTGCTCCAATCCAAGAGACCGCAGAATCCGGTCGTGCTCAGAATCCGGTCCGGGTTTTGTTACAATCCAGGAGACCGAAGAATCCGGTCGTCCTGAGAATCCGGTCCAGGTTTTGCTCCAATACATTATTTATGAAAATGTCCATCTGAAACACATGATTTTTTAAAACAATTTCAATTTGAAATACATGATTTTTGAAAATTATTTCCTTCTGAAATACATGATTTTTTTTTTAATTCCAATGTGAAATACATGATTTATGAAAATGTCCATCTGAAACACATGATTTAAAAAAAAAATCCATCTGAAATACATGATTTATGAAAATGTCCATCTAAAATATATAATAAAAAAAAAAAAAATCCATCTGAAATACATGATTCATGAAAATGTCCATCTGAAACACATGATTTTTGAAAACAATTTCCATCTGAAATATATGGTTTATGA
The DNA here is from genome assembly GCF_936440315.1 of Barbus barbus. Classification (NCBI taxonomy): domain Eukaryota; kingdom Metazoa; phylum Chordata; class Actinopteri; order Cypriniformes; family Cyprinidae; genus Barbus; species Barbus barbus. Next base: position 85,141 of record NW_027636811.1, on the reverse strand, counting down.
CAACGATTTATGAAAATGTCCATCTGAAACAGGGTTAGGGCTTAAAAAAAAAAAAAAAAAAAAAAAAGAGTCCAATTCCGGTCGTCCTCAGAATCCGGTCCGGGTTTTGCTCCAATCCAGGATACCGCAGAATCCGGTCGTCCTGAGAATCCGGTCCGGGTTTTGCTCCAATCCAGGATACCGTAGAATCCGTTTTTTCTCGAAATCCGGTCCGGGTTTTGCTCCAATCCAGGATACCGCAGAATCCGGTCGTCCTGAGAATCCGGTCCGGGTTTTGCTCCAATCCAGGATACCGCAGAATCCGGTTGTCCTCGGAATCCGGTCCGGGTTTTGCTCCAATCCAGGAGACCGCTGAATCCGTTTTTTCTCGGAATCCGGTCCGGGTTTTGCTCCAATCCAGGATACCGCAGAATCCGGTTGTCCTCGGAATCCGGTCCGGGTTTTGCTCCAATCCAGGAGACCGCTGAATCCGTTTTTTCTCGGAATCCGGTCCGGGTTTTGCTCCAATCCAGGATACCGCAGAATCCGGTCGTCCTCGGATTCCGGTCCGGGTTTTGCTCCAATCCAGGAGACCGCTGAATCCGGTTTTTCTCGAAATCCGGTCCGGGTTTTGCTCCAATCCAGGATACCGCAGAATCCGGTCGTCCTCGGAATCTGGTCCGGGTTTTGCTCCAATCCAGGAGACCGCTGAATCCGTTTTTTCTCGGAATCCGGTCCGGGTTTTGCTCCAATCCAGGAGACCGCAGAATCCGGTCGTGCTCAGAATCCGGTCCGGGTTTTGTTCCAATACATGATTTATGAAAATGTCCATCTGAAACACATGATTTTTTAAAACAATTTCAATTTGAAATACATGATTTTTGAAAATTATTTCCTTCTGAAATACATGATTTTTTTTTTTTAATTCCAATGTGAAATACATGATTTATGAAAATGTCCCTCTGAAACATATGATTTAAAAAAAAAAATCCATCTGAAATACATGATTCATGAAAATGTCCATCTGAAACACATGATTTTTGAAAACAATTTCCATCTGAAATATATGGTTTATGACAACGATTTATGAAAATGTCCATCTGAAACAGGGTTAGGGCTTAAAAAAAAAAAAAAAAAAGAGTCCAATTCCGGTCGTCCTCAGAATCCGGTCCGGGTTTTGCTCCAATCCAGGATACCGTAGAATCCGGTCGTCCTGAGAATCCGGTCCGGGTTTTGCTCCAATCCAGGATGCCGTAGAATCCGGTCGTCCTGAGAATCCGGTCCGGGTTTTGCTCCAATCCAGGATACCGCAGAATCCGGTCGTCCTCGGAATCCGGTCCGGGTTTTGCTCCAATCCAGGAGACCGCTGAATCCGGTTTTTCTCGGAATCCGGTCCGGGTTTTGCTCCAATCCAGGATACCGCAGAATCCGGTCGTCCTCGGAATCCGGTCCGGGTTTTGCTCCAATCCAGGAGACCGCTGAATCCGGTTTTTCTCGGAATCCGGTCCGGGTTTTGCTCCAATCCAGGATACCGCAGAATCCGGTCGTCCTCGGAATCCGTTCCGGGTTTTGCTCCAATCCAAGAGACCGCAGAATCCGGTCGTGCTCAGAATCCGGTCCGGGTTTTGTTCCAATCCAGGAGACCGAAGAATCCGGTCGTCCTGAGAATCCGGTCCAGGTTTTGCTCCAATACATGATTTATGAAAATGTCCATCTGAAACACATGATTTTTTAAAACAATTTCAATTTGAAATACATTATTTTTTGAAAATGATTTCCTTCTGAAATGCATGATTTGTTTTTTAATTCCAATGTGAAATACATGATTTATGAAAATGTCCATCTGAAACACATGATTTAAAAAAAAAATCCATCTGAAATACATGATTTATGAAAATGTCCATCTAAAATATATAATAAAAAAAAAAATCCATCTGAAATACATGATTTATGAAAATGTCCATCTGAAACACATGATTTAAAAAAAAAAATCCATCTGAAATACATGATTCATGAAAATGTCCATCTGAAACACATGATTTTTGAAAACAATTTCCATCTGAAATATATGGTTTATGACAACGATTTATGAAAATGTCCATCTGAAACAGGGTTAGGGCTTAAAAAAAAAAAAAAGAAAAGAGTCCAATTCCGGTCGTCCTCAGAATCCGGTCCGGGTTTTGCTCCAATCCAGGATACCGCAGAATCCGGTCGTCCTTTGAATCCGGTCCGGGTTTTGCTCCAATCCAGGATACCGCAGAATCTGGTCGTCCTCGGAATCCGTTCCGGGTTTTGCTCCAATCCAAGAGACCGCAGAATCCGGTCGTGCTCAGAATCCGGTCCGGGTTTTGTTACAATCCAGGAGACCGAAGAATCCGGTCGTCCTGAGAATCCGGTCCAGGTTTTGCTCCAATACATTATTTATGAAAATGTCCATCTGAAACACATGATTTTTTAAAACAATTTCAATTTGAAATACATGATTTTTGAAAATTATTTCCTTCTGAAATACATGATTTTTTTTTAAATTCCAATGTGAAATACATGATTTATGAAAATGTCCATCTGAAACACATGATTTAAAAAAAAAAATCCATCTGAAATACATGATTTATGAAAATGTCTATCTAAAATATATAATAAAAAAAAAAAAATCCATCTGAAATACATGATTCATGAAAATGTCCATCTGAAACACATGATTTTTGAAAACAATTTCCATCTGAAATATATGGTTTATGACAACGATTTATGAAAATGTCCATCTGAAACAGGGTTAGGGCTTAAAAAAAAAAAAAAAAAAGAGTCCAATTCCGGTCGTCCTCAGAATCCGGTCCGGGTTTTGCTCCAATCCAGGATACCGCAGAATCCGGTCGTCCTGAGAATCCGGTCCGGGTTTTGCTCCAATCCAGGATGCCGTAGAATCCGGTCGTCCTGAGAATCCGGTCCGGGTTTTGCTCCAATCCAGGATACCGCAGAATCCGGTCGTCCTCGGAATCCGGTCCGGGTTTTGTTCCAATCCAGGAGACCGAAGAATCCGGTCGTCCTAAGAATCCGGTCCAGGTTTTGCTCCAATACATGATTTATGAAAATGTCCATCTGAAACACATGATTTTTTTAAAACAATTTCAATTTGAAATACATTATTTTTTGAAAATTATTTCCTTCTGAAATACATGATTTGTTTTTTAATTCCAATGTGAAATACATGATTTATGAAAATGTCCATCTGAAACACATGATTTAAAAAAAAAATCCATCTGAAATACATGATTTATGAAAATGTCCATCTAAAATATATAATAAAAAAAAAAATCCATCTGAAATACATGATTTATGAAAATGTCCATCTGAAACACATGATTTAAAAAAAAAAATCCATCTGAAATACATGATTCATGAAAATGTCCATCTGAAACACATGATTTTTGAAAACAATTTCCATCTGAAATATATGGTTTATGACAACGATTTATGAAAATGTCCATCTGAAACAGGGTTAGGGCTTAAAAAAAAAAAAAAGAAAAGAGTCCAATTCCGGTCGTCCTCAGAATCCGGTCCGGGTTTTGCTCCAATCCAGGATACCGCAGAATCCGGTCGTCCTGAGAATCCGGTCCGGGTTTTGCTCCAATCCAGGATACCGCAGAATCTGGTCGTCCTCGGAATCCGTTCCGGGTTTTGCTCCAATCCAAGAGACCGCAGAATCCGGTCGTGCTCAGAATCCGGTCCGGGTTTTGTTACAATCCAGGAGACCGAAGAATCCGGTCGTCCTGAGAATCCGGTCCAGGTTTTGCTCCAATACATTATTTATGAAAATGTCCATCTGAAACACATGATTTTTTAAAACAATTTCAATTTGAAATACATGATTTTTGAAAATTATTTCCTTCTGAAATACATGATTTTTTTTTTAATTCCAATGTGAAATACATGATTTATGAAAATGTCCATCTGAAACACATGATTTAAAAAAAAAAATCCATCTGAAATACATGATTTATGAAAATGTCCATCTAAAATATATAATAAAAAAAAAAAAAATCCATCTGAAATACATGATTCATGAAAATGTCCATCTGAAACACATGATTTTTGAAAACAATTTCCATCTGAAATATATGGTTTATGACAACGATTTATGAAAATGTCCATCTGAAACAGGGTTAGGGCTTAAAAAAAAAAAAAAAAAAAAGAGTCCAATTCCGGTCGTCCTCAGAATCCGGTCCGGGTTTTGCTCCAATCCAGGATACCGCAGAATCCGGTCGTCCTTAGAATCCGGTCCGGGTTTTGCTGTAATCCAGGATACCGCAGAATCCGGTTGTCCTCGGAATCCGGTCCGGGTTTTGCTCCAATCCAGGAGACCGCTGAATCCGGTTTTTCTCGGAATCCGATTCGGGTTTTGCTCCAATCCAGGATACCGCAGAATCCGGTCGTCTTCGGATTCCGGTCCGGGTTTTGCTCCAATCCAGGAGACCGCAGAATCCGGTCGTCCTCGGAATCCGGTCCGGGTTTTGCTCCAATCCAGGAGACTGCTGAATTCGGTTTTTCTCGGAATCCGGTCCGGGTTTTGCTCCAATCCAGGAGACCGCTGAATCCGGTCATCCTGAGAATCCGGTCCAGGTTTTGCTCCAATACATGATTTATGAAAATGTCCATCTGAAACACGATTTAAAAAAAAAAAATCCTTCTGAAATACATGATTTATGAAAATGTCCATCTAAAATATAATCAGAATAAAATATAGTCCAATTCCGGTCGTCCTCAGAATCCGGTCCGGGTTTTGCTCCAATCCAGGATACCGCAGAATCCGGTCGTCCTGAGAATCCGGTCCGGGTTTTGCTCCAATCCAGGATACCGTAGAATCCGTTTTTTCTCGAAATCCGGTCCGGGTTTTGCTCCAATCCAGGATACCGCAGAATCCGGTCGTCCTGAGAATCCGGTCCGGGTTTTGCTCCAATCCAGGATACCGCAGAATCCGGTTGTCCTCGGAATCCGGTCCGGGTTTTGCTCCAATCCAGGAGACCGCTGAATCCGTTTTTTCTCGGAATCCGGTCCGGGTTTTGCTCCAATCCAGGATACCGCAGAATCCGGTCGTCCTCGGATTCCGGTCCGGGTTTTGCTCCAATCCAGGAGACCGCTGAATCCGGTTTTTCTCGAAATCCGGTCCGGGTTTTGCTCCAATCCAGGATACCGCAGAATCCGGTCGTCCTCGGAATCTGGTCCGGGTTTTGCTCCAATCCAGGAGACCGCTGAATCCGTTTTTTCTCGGAATCCGGTCCGGGTTTTGCTCCAATCCAGGAGACCGCAGAATCCGGTCGTGCTCAGAATCCGGTCCGGGTTTTGTTCCAATCCAGGAGACCGAAGAATCCGGTCGTCCTGAGAATCCGGTCCAGGATTTGCTCCAATACATGATTTATGAAAATGTCCATCTGAAACACATGATTTTTTAAAACAATTTCAATTTGAAATACATGATTTTTGAAAATTATTTCCTTCTGAAATACATGATTTTTTTTTTTAATTCCAATGTGAAATACATGATTTATGAAAATGTCCCTCTGAAACATATGATTTAAAAAAAAAAATCCATCTGAAATACATGATTCATGAAAATGTCCATCTGAAACACATGATTTTTGAAAACAATTTCCATCTGAAATATATGGTTTATGACAACGATTTATGAAAATGTCCATCTGAAACAGGGTTAGGGCTTAAAAAAAAAAAAAAAAAAGAGTCCAATTCCGGTCGTCCTCAGAATCCGGTCCGGGTTTTGCTCCAATCCAGGATACCGTAGAATCCGGTCGTCCTGAGAATCCGGTCCGGGTTTTGCTCCAATCCAGGATGCCGTAGAATCCGGTCGTCCTGAGAATCCGGTCCGGGTTTTGCTCCAATCCAGGATACCGCAGAATCCGGTCGTCCTCGGAATCCGGTCCGGGTTTTGCTCCAATCCAGGAGACCGCTGAATCCGGTTTTTCTCGGAATCCGGTCCGGGTTTTGCTCCAATCCAGGATACCGCAGAATCCGGTCGTCCTCGGAATCCGGTCCGGGTTTTGCTCCAATCCAGGAGACCGCTGAATCCGGTTTTTCTCGGAATCCGGTCCGGGTTTTGCTCCAATCCAGGATACCGCAGAATCCGGTCGTCCTCGGAATCCGTTCCGGGTTTTGCTCCAATCCAAGAGACCGCAGAATCCGGTCGTGCTCAGAATCCGGTCCAGGTTTTGTTCCAATCCAGGAGACCGAAGAATCCGGTCGTCCTGAGAATCCGGTCCAGGTTTTGCTCCAATACATGATTTATGAAAATGTCCATCTGAAACACATGATTTTTTAAAACAATTTCAATTTGAAATACATTATTTTTTGAAAATGATTTCCTTCTGAAATGCATGATTTGTTTTTTAATTCCAATGTGAAATACATGATTTATGAAAATGTCCATCTGAAACACATGATTTAAAAAAAAAATCCATCTGAAATACATGATTTATGAAAATGTCCATCTAAAATATATAATAAAAAAAAAAATCCATCTGAAATACATGATTTATGAAAATGTCCATCTGAAACACATGATTTAAAAAAAAAAATCCATCTGAAATACATGATTCATGAAAATGTCCATCTGAAACACATGATTTTTGAAAACAATTTCCATCTGAAATATATGGTTTATGACAACGATTTATGAAAATGTCCATCTGAAACAGGGTTAGGGCTTAAAAAAAAAAAAAAGAAAAGAGTCCAATTCCGGTCGTCCTCAGAATCCGGTCCGGGTTTTGCTCCAATCCAGGATACCGCAGAATCCGGTCGTCCTTTGAATCCGGTCCGGGTTTTGCTCCAATCCAGGATACCGCAGAATCTGGTCGTCCTCGGAATCCGTTCCGGGTTTTGCTCCAATCCAAGAGACCGCAGAATCCGGTCGTGCTCAGAATCCGGTCCGGGTTTTGTTACAATCCAGGAGACCGAAGAATCCGGTCGTCCTGAGAATCCGGTCCAGGTTTTGCTCCAATACATTATTTATGAAAATGTCCATCTGAAACACATGATTTTTTAAAACAATTTCAATTTGAAATACATGATTTTTGAAAATTATTTCCTTCTGAAATACATGATTTTTTTTTAAATTCCAATGTGAAATACATGATTTATGAAAATGTCCATCTGAAACACATGATTTAAAAAAAAAAATCCATCTGAAATACATGATTTATGAAAATGTCTATCTAAAATATATAATAAAAAAAAAAAAATCCATCTGAAATACATGATTCATGAAAATGTCCATCTGAAACACATGATTTTTGAAAACAATTTCCATCTGAAATATATGGTTTATGACAACGATTTATGAAAATGTCCATCTGAAACAGGGTTAGGGCTTAAAAAAAAAAAAAAAAAAGAGTCCAATTCCGGTCGTCCTCAGAATCCGGTCCGGGTTTTGCTCCAATCCAGGATACCGCAGAATCCGGTCGTCCTGAGAATCCGGTCCGGGTTTTGCTCCAATCCAGGATGCCGTAGAATCCGGTCGTCCTGAGAATCCGGTCCGGGTTTTGCTCCAATCCAGGATACCGCAGAATCCGGTCGTCCTCGGAATCCGGTCCGGGTTTTGTTCCAATCCAGGAGACCGAAGAATCCGGTCGTCCTAAGAATCCGGTCCAGGTTTTGCTCCAATACATGATTTATGAAAATGTCCATCTGAAACACATGATTTTTTTAAAACAATTTCAATTTGAAATACATTATTTTTTGAAAATTATTTCCTTCTGAAATACATGATTTGTTTTTTAATTCCAATGTGAAATACATGATTTATGAAAATGTCCATCTGAAACACATGATTTAAAAAAAAAATCCATCTGAAATACATGATTTATGAAAATGTCCATCTAAAATATATAATAAAAAAAAAAATCCATCTGAAATACATGATTTATGAAAATGTCCATCTGAAACACATGATTTAAAAAAAAAAATCCATCTGAAATACATGATTCATGAAAATGTCCATCTGAAACACATGATTTTTGAAAACAATTTCCATCTGAAATATATGGTTTATGACAACGATTTATGAAAATGTCCATCTGAAACAGGGTTAGGGCTTAAAAAAAAAAAAAAGAAAAGAGTCCAATTCCGGTCGTCCTCAGAATCCGGTCCGGGTTTTGCTCCAATCCAGGATACCGCAGAATCCGGTCGTCCTGAGAATCCGGTCCGGGTTTTGCTCCAATCCAGGATACCGCAGAATCTGGTCGTCCTCGGAATCCGTTCCGGGTTTTGCTCCAATCCAAGAGACCGCAGAATCCGGTCGTGCTCAGAATCCGGTCCGGGTTTTGTTACAATCCAGGAGACCGAAGAATCCGGTCGTCCTGAGAATCCGGTCCAGGTTTTGCTCCAATACATTATTTATGAAAATGTCCATCTGAAACACATGATTTTTTAAAACAATTTCAATTTGAAATACATGATTTTTGAAAATTATTTCCTTCTGAAATACATGATTTTTTTTTTAATTCCAATGTGAAATACATGATTTATGAAAATGTCCATCTGAAACACATGATTTAAAAAAAAAAATCCATCTGAAATACATGATTTATGAAAATGTCCATCTAAAATATATAATAAAAAAAAAAAAAATCCATCTGAAATACATGATTCATGAAAATGTCCATCTGAAACACATGATTTTTGAAAACAATTTCCATCTGAAATATATGGTTTATGACAACGATTTATGAAAATGTCCATCTGAAACAGGGTTAGGGCTTAAAAAAAAAAAAAAAAAAAAGAGTCCAATTCCGGTCGTCCTCAGAATCCGGTCCGGGTTTTGCTCCAATCCAGGATACCGCAGAATCCGGTCGTCCTTAGAATCCGGTCCGGGTTTTGCTGTAATCCAGGATACCGCAGAATCCGGTTGTCCTCGGAATCCGGTCCGGGTTTTGCTCCAATCCAGGAGACCGCTGAATCCGGTTTTTCTCGGAATCCGATTCGGGTTTTGCTCCAATCCAGGATACCGCAGAATCCGGTCGTCTTCGGATTCCGGTCCGGGTTTTGCTCCAATCCAGGAGACCGCAGAATCCGGTCGTCCTCGGAATCCGGTCCGGGTTTTGCTCCAATCCAGGAGACTGCTGAATTCGGTTTTTCTCGGAATCCGGTCCGGGTTTTGCTCCAATCCAGGAGACCGCTGAATCCGGTCATCCTGAGAATCCGGTCCAGGTTTTGCTCCAATACATGATTTATGAAAATGTCCATCTGAAACACGATTTAAAAAAAAAAAATCCTTCTGAAATACATGATTTATGAAAATGTCCATCTAAAATATAATCAGAATAAAATATAGTCCAATTCCGGTCGTCCTCAGAATCCGGTCCGGGTTTTGCTCCAATCCAGGATACCGCAGAATCCGGTCGTCCTGAGAATCCGGTCCGGGTTTTGCTCCAATCCAGGATACCGTAGAATCCGTTTTTTCTCGAAATCCGGTCCGGGTTTTGCTCCAATCCAGGATACCGCAGAATCCGGTCGTCCTGAGAATCCGGTCCGGGTTTTGCTCCAATCCAGGATACCGCAGAATCCGGTTGTCCTCGGAATCCGGTCCGGGTTTTGCTCCAATCCAGGAGACCGCTGAATCCGTTTTTTCTCGGAATCCGGTCCGGGTTTTGCTCCAATCCAGGATACCGCAGAATCCGGTCGTCCTCGGATTCCGGTCCGGGTTTTGCTCCAATCCAGGAGACCGCTGAATCCGTTTTTTCTCGGAATCCGGTCCGGGTTTTGCTCCAATCCAGGAGACCGCAGAATCCGGTCGTGCTCAGAATCCGGTCCGGGTTTTGTTCCAATCCAGGAGACCGCTGAATCCGTTTTTTCTCGGAATCCGGTCCGGGTTTTGCTCCAATCCAGGAGACCGCAGAATCCGGTCGTGCTCAGAATCCGGTCCGGGTTTTGTTCCAATCCAGGAGACCGAAGAATCCGGTCGTCCTGAGAATCCGGTCCAGGATTTGCTCCAATACATGATTTATGAAAATGTCCATCTGAAACACATGATTTTTTAAAACAATTTCAATTTGAAATACATGATTTTTGAAAATTATTTCCTTCTGAAATACATGATTTTTTTTTTTTAATTCCAATGTGAAATACATGATTTATGAAAATGTCCCTCTGAAACATATGATTTAAAAAAAAAAATCCATCTGAAATACATGATTCATGAAAATGTCCATCTGAAACACATGATTTTTGAAAACAATTTCCATCTGAAATATATGGTTTATGACAACGATTTATGAAAATGTCCATCTGAAACAGGGTTAGGGCTTAAAAAAAAAAAAAAAAAAGAGTCCAATTCCGGTCGTCCTCAGAATCCGGTCCGGGTTTTGCTCCAATCCAGGATACCGCAGAATCCGGTCGTCCTGAGAATCCGGTCCGGGTTTTGCTCCAATCCAGGATGCCGTAGAATCCGGTCGTCCTGAGAATCCGGTCCGGGTTTTGCTCCAATCCAGGATACCGCAGAATCCGGTCGTCCTCGGAATCCGGTCCGGGTTTTGCTCCAATCCAGGAGACCGCTGAATCCGGTTTTTCTCGGAATCCGGTCCGGGTTTTGCTCCAATCCAGGATACCGCAGAATCCGGTCGTCCTCGGAATCCGGTCCGGGTTTTGCTCCAATCCAGGAGACCGCTGAATCCGGTTTTTCTCGGAATCCGGTCCGGGTTTTGCTCCAATCCAGGATACCGCAGAATCCGGTCGTCCTCGGAATCCGTTCCGGGTTTTGCTCCAATCCAAGAGACCGCAGAATCCAGTCGTGCTCAGAATCCGGTCCGGGTTTTGTTCCAATCCAGGAGACCGAAGAATCCGGTCGTCCTGAGAATCCGGTCCAGGTTTTGCTCCAATACATGATTTATGAAAATGTCCATCTGAAACACATGATTTTTTAAAACAATTTCAATTTGAAATACATTATTTTTTGAAAATGATTTCCTTCTGAAATACATGATTTGTTTTTTAATTCCAATGTGAAATACATGATTTATGAAAATGTCCATCTGAAACACATGATTTAAAAAAAAAATCCATCTGAAATACATGATTTATGAAAATGTCCATCTAAAATATATAATAAAAAAAAAAATCCATCTGAAATACATGATTTATGAAAATGTCCATCTGAAACACATGATTTAAAAAAAAAAATCCATCTGAAATACATGATTCATGAAAATGTCCATCTGAAACACATGATTTTTGAAAACAATTTCCATCTGAAATATATGGTTTATGACAACGATTTATGAAAATGTCCATCTGAAACAGGGTTAGGGCTTAAAAAAAAAAAAAAGAAAAGAGTCCAATTCCGGTCGTCCTCAGAATCCGGTCCGGGTTTTGCTCCAATCCAGGATACCGCAGAATCCGGTCGTCCTTTGAATCCGGTCCGGGTTTTGCTCCAATCCAGGATACCGCAGAATCTGGTCGTCCTCGGAATCCGTTCCGGGTTTTGCTCCAATCCAAGAGACCGCAGAATCCGGTCGTGCTCAGAATCCGGTCCGGGTTTTGTTACAATCCAGGAGACCGAAGAATCCGGTCGTCCTGAGAATCCGGTCCAGGTTTTGCTCCAATACATTATTTATGAAAATGTCCATCTGAAACACATGATTTTTTAAAACAATTTCAATTTGAAATACATGATTTTTGAAAATTATTTCCTTCTGAAATACATGATTTTTTTTTTAATTCCAATGTGAAATACATGATTTATGAAAATGTCCATCTGAAACACATGATTTAAAAAAAAAAATCCATCTGAAATACATGATTTATGAAAATGTCCATCTAAAATATATAATAAAAAAAAAAAAAATCCATCTGAAATACATGATTCATGAAAATGTCCATCTGAAACACATGATTTTTGAAAACAATTTCCATCTGAAATATATGGTTTATGACAACGATTTATGAAAATGTCCATCTGAAACAGGGTTAGGGCTTAAAAAAAAAAAAAAAAAAAAAAAGAGTCCAATTCCGGTCGTCCTCAGAATCCGGTCCGGGTTTTGCTCCAATCCAGGATACCGCAGAATCCGGTCGTCCTGAGAATCCGGTCCGGGTTTTGCTCCAATCCAGGATACCGTAGAATCCGTTTTTTCTCGAAATCCGGTCCGGGTTTTGCTCCAATCCAGGATACCGCAGAATCCGGTCGTCCTGAGAATCCGGTCCGGGTTTTGCTCCAATCCAGGAGACCGCTGAATCCGTTTTTTCTCGGAATCCGGTCCGGGTTTTGCTCCAATCCAGGAGACCGCAGAATCCGGTCGTGCTCAGAATCCGGTCCGGGTTTTGTTCCAATCCAGGAGACCGAAGAATCCGGTCGTCCTGAGAATCCGGTCCAGGATTTGCTCCAATACATGATTTATGAAAATGTCCATCTGAAACACATGATTTTTTAAAACAATTTCAATTTGAAATACATGATTTTTGAAAATTATTTCCTTCTGAAATACATGATTTTTTTTTTTTAATTCCAATGTGAAATACATGATTTATGAAAATGTCCCTCTGAAACATATGATTTAAAAAAAAAAATCCATCTGAAATACATGATTCATGAAAATGTCCATCTGAAACACATGATTTTTGAAAACAATTTCCATCTGAAATATATGGTTTATGACAACGATTTATGAAAATGTCCATCTGAAACAGGGTTAGGGCTTAAAAAAAAAAAAAAAAAAGAGTCCAATTCCGGTCGTCCTCAGAATCCGGTCCGGGTTTTGCTCCAATCCAGGATACCGTAGAATCCGGTCGTCCTGAGAATCCGGTCCGGGTTTTGCTCCAATCCAGGATGCCGTAGAATCCGGTCGTCCTGAGAATCCGGTCCGGGTTTTGCTCCAATCCAGGATACCGCAGAATCCGGTCGTCCTCGGAATCCGGTCCGGGTTTTGCTCCAATCCAGGAGACCGCTGAATCCGGTTTTTCTCGGAATCCGGTCCGGGTTTTGCTCCAATCCAGGATACCGCAGAATCCGGTCGTCCTCGGAATCCGGTCCGGGTTTTGCTCCAATCCAGGAGACCGCTGAATCCGGTTTTTCTCGGAATCCGGTCCGGGTTTTGCTCCAATCCAGGATACCGCAGAATCCGGTCGTCCTCGGAATCCGTTCCGGGTTTTGCTCCAATCCAAGAGACCGCAGAATCCGGTCGTGCTCAGAATCCGGTCCGGGTTTTGTTCCAATCCAGGAGACCGAAGAATCCGGTCGTCCTGAGAATCCGGTCCAGGTTTTGCTCCAATACATGATTTATGAAAATGTCCATCTGAAACACATGATTTTTTAAAACAATTTCAATTTGAAATACATTATTTTTTGAAAATGATTTCCTTCTGAAATGCATGATTTGTTTTTTAATTCCAATGTGAAATACATGATTTATGAAAATGTCCATCTGAAACACATGATTTAAAAAAAAAATCCATCTGAAATACATGATTTATGAAAATGTCCATCTAAAATATATAATAAAAAAAAAAATCCATCTGAAATACATGATTTATGAAAATGTCCATCTGAAACACATGATTTAAAAAAAAAAATCCATCTGAAATACATGATTCATGAAAATGTCCATCTGAAACACATGATTTTTGAAAACAATTTCCATCTGAAATATATGGTTTATGACAACGATTTATGAAAATGTCCATCTGAAACAGGGTTAGGGCTTAAAAAAAAAAAAAAGAAAAGAGTCCAATTCCGGTCGTCCTCAGAATCCGGTCCGGGTTTTGCTCCAATCCAGGATACCGCAGAATCCGGTCGTCCTTTGAATCCGGTCCGGGTTTTGCTCCAATCCAGGATACCGCAGAATCTGGTCGTCCTCGGAATCCGTTCCGGGTTTTGCTCCAATCCAAGAGACCGCAGAATCCGGTCGTGCTCAGAATCCGGTCCGGGTTTTGTTACAATCCAGGAGACCGAAGAATCCGGTCGTCCTGAGAATCCGGTCCAGGTTTTGCTCCAATACATTATTTATTAAAATGTCCATCTGAAACACATGATTTTTTAAAACAATTTCAATTTGAAATACATGATTTTTGAAAATTATTTCCTTCTGAAATACATGATTTTTTTTTAAATTCCAATGTGAAATACATGATTTATGAAAATGTCCATCTGAAACACATGATTTAAAAAAAAAAATCCATCTGAAATACATGATTTATGAAAATGTCTATCTAAAATATATAATAAAAAAAAAAAAATCCATCTGAAATACATGATTCATGAAAATGTCCATCTGAAACACATGATTTTTGAAAACAATTTCCATCTGAAATATATGGTTTATGACAACGATTTATGAAAATGTCCATCTGAAACAGGGTTAGGGCTTAAAAAAAAAAAAAAAAAAGAGTCCAATTCCGGTCGTCCTCAGAATCCGGTCCGGGTTTTGCTCCAATCCAGGATACCGCAGAATCCGGTCGTCCTGAGAATCCGGTCCGGGTTTTGCTCCAATCCAGGATGCCGTAGAATCCGGTCGTCCTGAGAATCCGGTCCGGGTTTTGCTCCAATCCAGGATACCGCAGAATCCGGTCGTCCTCGGAATCCGGTCCGGGTTTTGTTCCAATCCAGGAGACCGAAGAATCCGGTCGTCCTAAGAATCTGGTCCAGGTTTTGCTCCAATACATGATTTATGAAAATGTCCATCTGAAACACATGATTTTTTTAAAACAATTTCAATTTGAAATACATTATTTTTTGAAAATTATTTCCTTCTGAAATACATGATTTGTTTTTTAATTCCAATGTGAAATACATGATTTATGAAAATGTCCATCTGAAACACATGATTTAAAAAAAAAATCCATCTGAAATACATGATTTATGAAAATGTCCATCTAAAATATATAATAAAAAAAAAAATCCATCTGAAATACATGATTCATGAAAATGTCCATCTGAAACACATGATTTTTGAAAACAATTTCCATCTGAAATATATGGTTTATGACAACGATTTATGAAAATGTCCATCTGAAACAGGGTTAGGGCTTAAAAAAAAAAAAAAGAAAAGAGTCCAATTCCGGTCGTCCTCAGAATCCGGTCCGGGTTTTGCTCCAATCCAGGATACCGCAGAATCCGGTCGTCCTGAGAATCCGGTCCGGGTTTTGCTCCAATCCAGGATACCGCAGAATCTGGTCGTCCTCGGAATCCGTTCCGGGTTTTGCTCCAATCCAAGAGACCGCAGAATCCGGTCGTGCTCAGAATCCGGTCCGGGTTTTGTTACAATCCAGGAGACCGAAGAATCCGGTCGTCCTGAGAATCCGGTCCAGGTTTTGCTCCAATACATTATTTATGAAAATGTCCATCTGAAACACATGATTTTTTAAAACAATTTCAATTTGAAATACATGATTTTTGAAAATTATTTCCTTCTGAAATACATGATTTTTTTTTTAATTCCAATGTGAAATACATGATTTATGAAAATGTCCATCTGAAACACATGATTTAAAAAAAAAAATCCATCTGAAATACATGATTTATGAAAATGTCCATCTAAAATATATAATAAAAAAAAAAAAAATCCATCTGAAATACATGATTCATGAAAATGTCCATCTGAAACACATGATTTTTGAAAACAATTTCCATCTGAAATATATGGTTTATGACAACGATTTATGAAAATGTCCATCTGAAACAGGGTTAGGGCTTAAAAAAAAAAAAAAAAAAAAGAGTCCAATTCCGGTCGTCCTCAGAATCCGGTCCGGGTTTTGCTCCAATCCAGGATACCGCAGAATCCGGTCGTCCTTAGAATCCGGTCCGGGTTTTGCTGTAATCCAGGATACCGCAGAATCCGGTTGTCCTCGGAATCCGGTCCGGGTTTTGCTCCAATCCAGGAGACCGCTGAATCCGGTTTTTCTCGGAATCCGATTCGGGTTTTGCTCCAATCCAGGATACCGCAGAATCCGGTCGTCTTCGGATTCCGGTCCGGGTTTTGCTCCAATCCAGGAGACCGCAGAATCCGGTCGTCCTCGGAATCCAGTCCGGGTTTTGCTCCAATCCAGGAGACTGCTGAATTCGGTTTTTCTCGGAATCCGGTCCGGGTTTTGCTCCAATCCAGGAGACCGCTGAATCCGGTCATCCTGAGAATCCGGTCCAGGTTTTGCTCCAATACATGATTTATGAAAATGTCCATCTGAAACACATGATTTAAAAAAAAAAAATCCTTCTGAAATACATGATTTATGAAAATGTCCATCTAAAATATAATCAAAATAAAATATAGTCCAATTCCGGTCGTCCTCAGAATCCGGTCCGGGTTTTGCTCCAATCCAGGAGACCGCTGAATCCGGTTTTTCTCGGAATCCGGTCCGGGTTTTGCTCCAATCCAGGATACCGCAGAATCCGGTCGTCCTCGGAATCCGTTCCGGGTTTTGCTCCAATCCAAGAGACCGCAGAATCCGGTCGTGCTCAGAATCCGGTCCGGGTTTTGTTCCAATCCAGGAGACCGAAGAATCCGGTCGTCCTGAGAATCCGGTCCAGGTTTTGCTCCAATACATGATTTATGAAAATGTCCATCTGAAACACATGATTTTTTAAAACAATTTCAATTTGAAATACATTATTTTTTGAAAATGATTTCCTTCTGAAATACGTGATTTGTTTTTTAATTCCAATGTGAAATACATGATTTATGAAAATGTCCATCTGAAACACATGATTTAAAAAAAAAATCCATCTGAAATACATGATTTATGAAAATGTCCATCTAAGATATATAATAAAAAAAAAAATCCATCTGAAATACATGATTTATGAAAATGTCCATCTGAAACACATGATTTAAAAAAAAAAATCCATCTGAAATACATGATTCATGAAAATGTCCATCTGAAACACATGATTTTTGAAAACAATTTCCATCTGAAATATATGGTTTATGACAACGATTTATGAAAATGTCCATCTGAAACAGGGTTAGGGCTTAAAAAAAAAAAAAAGAAAAGAGTCCAATTCCGGTCGTCCTCAGAATCCGGTCCGGGTTTTGCTCCAATCCAGGATACCGCAGAATCCGGTCGTCCTTTGAATCCGGTCCGGGTTTTGCTCCAATCCAGGATACCGCAGAATCTGGTCGTCCTCGGAATCCGTTCCGGGTTTTGCTCCAATCCAAGAGACCGCAGAATCCGGTCGTGCTCAGAATCCGGTCCGGGTTTTGTTACAATCCAGGAGACCGAAGAATCCGGTCGTCCTGAGAATCCGGTCCAGGTTTTGCTCCAATACATTATTTATGAAAATGTCCATCTGAAACACATGATTTTTTAAAACAATTTCAATTTGAAATACATGATTTTTGAAAATTATTTCCTTCTGAAATACATGATTTTTTTTTAAATTCCAATGTGAAATACATGATTTATGAAAATGTCCATCTGAAACACATGATTTAAAAAAAAAAATCCATCTGAAATACATGATTTATGAAAATGTCTATCTAAAATATATAATAAAAAAAAAAAATCCATCTGAAATACATGATTCATGAAAATGTCCATCTGAAACACATGATTTTTGAAAACAATTTCCATCTGAAATATATGGTTTATGACAACGATTTATGAAAATGTCCATCTGAAACAGGGTTAGGGCTTAAAAAAAAAAAAAAAAAAGAGTCCAATTCCGGTCGTCCTCAGAATCCGGTCCGGGTTTTGCTCCAATCCAGGATACCGCAGAATCCGGTCGTCCTGAGAATCCGGTCCGGGTTTTGCTCCAATCCAGGATGCCGTAGAATCCGGTCGTCCTGAGAATCCGGTCCGGGTTTTGCTCCAATCCAGGATACCGCAGAATCCGGTCGTCCTCGGAATCCGGTCCGGGTTTTGTTCCAATCCAGGAGACCGAAGAATCCGGTCGTCCTAAGAATCCGGTCCAGGTTTTGCTCCAATACATGATTTATGAAAATGTCCATCTGAAACACATGATTTTTTTAAAACAATTTCAATTTGAAATACATTATTTTTTGAAAATTATTTCCTTCTGAAATACATGATTTGTTTTTTAATTCCAATGTGAAATACATGATTTATGAAAATGTCCATCTGAAACACATGATTTAAAAAAAAAATCCATCTGAAATACATGATTTATGAAAATGTCCATCTAAAATATATAATAAAAAAAAAAATCCATCTGAAATACATGATTTATGAAAATGTCCATCTGAAACACATGATTTAAAAAAAAAAATCCATCTGAAATACATGATTCATGAAAATGTCCATCTGAAACACATGATTTTTGAAAACAATTTCCATCTGAAATATATGGTTTATGACAACGATTTATGAAAATGTCCATCTGAAACAGGGTTAGGGCTTAAAAAAAAAAAAAAGAAAAGAGTCCAATTCCGGTCGTCCTCAGAATCCGGTCCGGGTTTTGCTCCAATCCAGGATACCGCAGAATCCGGTCGTCCTGAGAATCCGGTCCGGGTTTTGCTCCAATCCAGGATACCGCAGAATCTGGTCGTCCTCGGAATCCGTTCCGGGTTTTGCTCCAATCCAAGAGACCGCAGAATCCGGTCGTGCTCAGAATCCGGTCCGGGTTTTGTTCCAATCCAGGAGACCGAAGAATCCGGTCGTCCTGAGAATCCGGTCCAGGATTTGCTCCAATACATGATTTATGAAAATGTCCATCTGAAACACATGATTTTTTAAAACAATTTCAATTTGAAATACATGATTTTTGAAAATTATTTCCTTCTGAAATACATGATTTTTTTTTTTTAATTCCAATGTGAAATACATGATTTATGAAAATGTCCCTCTGAAACATATGATTTAAAAAAAAAAATCCATCTGAAATACATGATTCATGAAAATGTCCATCTGAAACACATGATTTTTGAAAACAATTTCCATCTGAAATATATGGTTTATGACAACGATTTATGAAAATGTCCATCTGAAACAGGGTTAGGGCTTAAAAAAAAAAAAAAAAAAGAGTCCAATTCCGGTCGTCCTCAGAATCCGGTCCGGGTTTTGCTCCAATCCAGGATACCGCAGAATCCGGTCGTCCTGAGAATCCGGTCCGGGTTTTGCTCCAATCCAGGATGCCGTAGAATCCGGTCGTCCTGAGAATCCGGTCCGGGTTTTGCTCCAATCCAGGATACCGCAGAATCCGGTCGTCCTCGGAATCCGGTCCGGGTTTTGCTCCAATCCAGGAGACCGCTGAATCCGGTTTTTCTCGGAATCCGGTCCGGGTTTTGCTCCAATCCAGGATACCGCAGAATCCGGTCGTCCTCGGAATCCGGTCCGGGTTTTGCTCCAATCCAGGAGACCGCTGAATCCGGTTTTTCTCGGAATCCGGTCCGGGTTTTGCTCCAATCCAGGATACCGCAGAATCCGGTCGTCCTCGGAATCCGTTCCGGGTTTTGCTCCAATCCAAGAGACCGCAGAATCCGGTCGTGCTCAGAATCCGGTCCGGGTTTTGTTCCAATCCAGGAGACCGAAGAATCCGGTCGTCCTGAGAATCCGGTCCAGGTTTTGCTCCAATACATGATTTATGAAAATGTCCATCTGAAACACATGATTTTTTAAAACAATTTCAATTTGAAATACATTATTTTTTGAAAATGATTTCCTTCTGAAATACATGATTTGTTTTTTAATTCCAATGTGAAATACATGATTTATGAAAATGTCCATCTGAAACACATGATTTAAAAAAAAAATCCATCTGAAATACATGATTTATGAAAATGTCCATCTAAAATATATAATAAAAAAAAAAATCCATCTGAAATACATGATTTATGAAAATGTCCATCTGAAACACATGATTTAAAAAAAAAAATCCATCTGAAATACATGATTCATGAAAATGTCCATCTGAAACACATGATTTTTGAAAACAATTTCCATCTGAAATATATGGTTTATGACAACGATTTATGAAAATGTCCATCTGAAACAGGGTTAGGGCTTAAAAAAAAAAAAAAGAAAAGAGTCCAATTCCGGTCGTCCTCAGAATCCGGTCCGGGTTTTGCTCCAATCCAGGATACCGCAGAATCCGGTCGTCCTTTGAATCCGGTCCGGGTTTTGCTCCAATCCAGGATACCGCAGAATCTGGTCGTCCTCGGAATCCGTTCCGGGTTTTGCTCCAATCCAAGAGACCGCAGAATCCGGTCGTGCTCAGAATCCGGTCCGGGTTTTGTTACAATCCAGGAGACCGAAGAATCCGGTCGTCCTGAGAATCCGGTCCAGGTTTTGCTCCAATACATTATTTATGAAAATGTCCATCTGAAACACATGATTTTTTAAAACAATTTCAATTTGAAATACATGATTTTTGAAAATTATTTCCTTCTGAAATACATGATTTTTTTTTTAATTCCAATGTGAAATACATGATTTATGAAAATGTCCATCTGAAACACATGATTTAAAAAAAAAAATCCATCTGAAATACATGATTTATGAAAATGTCCATCTAAAATATATAATAAAAAAAAAAAAAATCCATCTGAAATACATGATTCATGAAAATGTCCATCTGAAACACATGATTTTTGAAAACAATTTCCATCTGAAATATATGGTTTATGACAACGATTTATGAAAATGTCCATCTGAAACAGGGTTAGGGCTTAAAAAAAAAAAAAAAAAAAAAAAGAGTCCAATTCCGGTCGTCCTCAGAATCCGGTCCGGGTTTTGCTCCAATCCAGGATACCGCAGAATCCGGTCGTCCTGAGAATCCGGTCCGGGTTTTGCTCCAATCCAGGATACCGTAGAATCCGTTTTTTCTCGAAATCCGGTCCGGGTTTTGCTCCAATCCAGGATACCGCAGAATCCGGTCGTCCTGAGAATCCGGTCCGGGTTTTGCTCCAATCCAGGATACCGCAGAATCCGGTTGTCCTCGGAATCCGGTCCGGGTTTTGCTCCAATCCAGGAGACCGCTGAATCCGTTTTTTCTCGGAATCCGGTCCGGGTTTTGCTCCAATCCAGGATACCGCAGAATCCGGTCGTCCTCGGATTCCGGTCCGGGTTTTGCTCCAATCCAGGAGACCGCTGAATCCGGTTTTTCTCGAAATCCGGTCCGGGTTTTGCTCCAATCCAGGATACCGCAGAATCCGGTCGTCCTCGGAATCTGGTCCGGGTTTTGCTCCAATCCAGGAGACCGCTGAATCCGTTTTTTCTCGGAATCCGGTCCGGGTTTTGCTCCAATCCAGGAGACCGCAGAATCCGGTCGTGCTCAGAATCCGGTCCGGGTTTTGTTCCAATCCAGGAGACCGAAGAATCCGGTCGTCCTGAGAATCCGGTCCAGGATTTGCTCCAATACATGATTTATGAAAATGTCCATCTGAAACACATGATTTTTTAAAACAATTTCAATTTGAAATACATGATTTTTGAAAATTATTTCCTTCTGAAATACATGATTTTTTTTTTTTTAATTCCAATGTGAAATACATGATTTATGAAAATGTCCCTCTGAAACATATGATTTAAAAAAAAAAATCCATCTGAAATACATGATTCATGAAAATGTCCATCTGAAACACATGATTTTTGAAAACAATTTCCATCTGAAATATATGGTTTATGACAACGATTTATGAAAATGTCCATCTGAAACAGGGTTAGGGCTTAAAAAAAAAAAAAAAAAAGAGTCCAATTCCGGTCGTCCTCAGAATCCGGTCCGGGTTTTGCTCCAATCCAGGATACCGTAGAATCCGGTCGTCCTGAGAATCCGGTCCGGGTTTTGCTCCAATCCAGGATGCCGTAGAATCCGGTCGTCCTGAGAATCCGGTCCGGGTTTTGCTCCAATCCAGGATACCGCAGAATCCGGTCGTCCTCGGAATCCGGTCCGGGTTTTGCTCCAATCCAGGAGACCGCTGAATCCGGTTTTTCTCGGAATCCGGTCCGGGTTTTGCTCCAATCCAGGATACCGCAGAATCCGGTCGTCCTCGGAATCCGGTCCGGGTTTTGCTCCAATCCAGGAGACCGCTGAATCCGGTTTTTCTCGGAATCCGGTCCGGGTTTTGCTCCAATCCAGGATACCGCAGAATCCGGTCGTCCTCGGAATCCGTTCCGGGTTTTGCTCCAATCCAAGAGACCGCAGAATCCGGTCGTGCTCAGAATCCGGTCCGGGTTTTGTTCCAATCCAGGAGACCGAAGAATCCGGTCGTCCTGAGAATCCGGTCCAGGTTTTGCTCCAATACATGATTTATGAAAATGTCCATCTGAAACACATGATTTTTTAAAACAATTTCAATTTGAAATACATTATTTTTTGAAAATGATTTCCTTCTGAAACGCATGATTTGTTTTTTAATTCCAATGTGAAATACATGATTTATGAAAATGTCCATCTGAAACACATGATTTAAAAAAAAAATCCATCTGAAATACATGATTTATGAAAATGTCCATCTAAAATATATAATAAAAAAAAAAATCCATCTGAAATACATGATTTATGAAAATGTCCATCTGAAACACATGATTTAAAAAAAAAAATCCATCTGAAATACATGATTCATGAAAATGTCCATCTGAAACACATGATTTTTGAAAACAATTTCCATCTGAAATATATGGTTTATGACAACGATTTATGAAAATGTCCATCTGAAACAGGGTTAGGGCTTAAAAAAAAAAAAAAGAAAAGAGTCCAATTCCGGTCGTCCTCAGAATCCGGTCCGGGTTTTGCTCCAATCCAGGATACCGCAGAATCCGGTCGTCCTTTGAATCCGGTCCGGGTTTTGCTCCAATCCAGGATACCGCAGAATCTGGTCGTCCTCGGAATCCGTTCCGGGTTTTGCTCCAATCCAAGAGACCGCAGAATCCGGTCGTGCTCAGAATCCGGTCCGGGTTTTGTTACAATCCAGGAGACCGAAGAATCCGGTCGTCCTGAGAATCCGGTCCAGGTTTTGCTCCAATACATTATTTATGAAAATGTCCATCTGAAACACATGATTTTTTAAAACAATTTCAATTTGAAATACATGATTTTTGAAAATTATTTCCTTCTGAAATACATGATTTTTTTTTTAATTCCAATGTGAAATACATGATTTATGAAAATGTCCATCTGAAACACATGATTTAAAAAAAAAAATCCATCTGAAATACATGATTTATGAAAATGTCTATCTAAAATATATAATAAAAAAAAAAAAAATCCATCTGAAATACATGATTCATGAAAATGTCCATCTGAAACACATGATTTTTGAAAACAATTTCCATCTGAAATATATGGTTTATGACAACGATTTATGAAAATGTCCATCTGAAACAGGGTTAGGGCTTAAAAAAAAAAAAAAAAAAGAGTCCAATTCCGGTCGTCCTCAGAATCCGGTCCGGGTTTTGCTCCAATCCAGGATACCGCAGAATCCGGTCGTCCTGAGAATCCGGTCCGGGTTTTGCTCCAATCCAGGATGCCGTAGAATCCGGTCGTCCTGAGAATCCGGTCCGGGTTTTGCTCCAATCCAGGATACCGCAGAATCCGGTCGTCCTCGGAATCCGGTCCGGGTTTTGTTCCAATCCAGGAGACCGAAGAATCCGGTCGTCCTAAGAATCCGGTCCAGGTTTTGCTCCAATACATGATTTATGAAAATGTCCATCTGAAACACATGATTTTTTTAAAACAATTTCAATTTGAAATACATTATTTTTTGAAAATTATTTCCTTCTGAAATACATGATTTGTTTTTTAATTCCAATGTGAAATACATGATTTATGAAAATGTCCATCTGAAACACATGATTTAAAAAAAAAATCCATCTGAAATACATGATTTATGAAAATGTCCATCTAAAATATATAATAAAAAAAAAAATCCATCTGAAATACATGATTTATGAAAATGTCCATCTGAAACACATGATTTAAAAAAAAAAATCCATCTGAAATACATGATTCATGAAAATGTCCATCTGAAACACATGATTTTTGAAAACAATTTCCATCTGAAATATATGGTTTATGACAACGATTTATGAAAATGTCCATCTGAAACAGGGTTAGGGCTTAAAAAAAAAAAAAAGAAAAGAGTCCAATTCCGGTCGTCCTCAGAATCCGGTCCGGGTTTTGCTCCAATCCAGGATACCGCAGAATCCGGTCGTCCTGAGAATCCGGTCCGGGTTTTGCTCCAATCCAGGATACCGCAGAATCTGGTCGTCCTCGGAATCCGTTCCGGGTTTTGCTCCAATCCAAGAGACCGCAGAATCCGGTCGTGCTCAGAATCCGGTCCGGGTTTTGTTACAATCCAGGAGACCGAAGAATCCGGTCGTCCTGAGAATCCGGTCCAGGTTTTGCTCCAATACATTATTTATGAAAATGTCCATCTGAAACACATGATTTTTTAAAACAATTTCAATTTGAAATACATGATTTTTGAAAATTATTTCCTTCTGAAATACATGATTTTTTTTTTAATTCCAATGTGAAATACATGATTTATGAAAATGTCCATCTGAAACACATGATTTAAAAAAAAAAATCCATCTGAAATACATGATTTATGAAAATGTCCATCTAAAATATATAATAAAAAAAAAAAAAATCCATCTGAAATACATGATTCATGAAAATGTCCATCTGAAACACATGATTTTTGAAAACAATTTCCATCTGAAATATATGGTTTATGACAACGATTTATGAAAATGTCCATCTGAAACAGGGTTAGGGCTTAAAAAAAAAAAAAAAAAAAAGAGTCCAATTCCGGTCGTCCTCAGAATCCGGTCCGGGTTTTGCTCCAATCCAGGATACCGCAGAATCCGGTCGTCCTTAGAATCCGGTCCGGGTTTTGCTGTAATCCAGGATACCGCAGAATCCGGTTGTCCTCGGAATCCGGTCCGGGTTTTGCTCCAATCCAGGAGACCGCTGAATCCGGTTTTTCTCGGAATCCGATTCGGGTTTTGCTCCAATCCAGGATACCGCAGAATCCGGTCGTCTTCGGATTCCGGTCCGGGTTTTGCTCCAATCCAGGAGACCGCAGAATCCGGTCGTCCTCGGAATCCGGTCCGGGTTTTGCTCCAATCCAGGAGACTGCTGAATTCGGTTTTTCTCGGAATCCGGTCCGGGTTTTGCTCCAATCCAGGAGACCGCTGAATCCGGTCATCCTGAGAATCCGGTCCAGGTTTTGCTCCAATACATGATTTATGAAAATGTCCATCTGAAACACATGATTTAAAAAAAAAAAATCCTTCTGAAATACATGATTTATGAAAATGTCCATCTAAAATATAATCAAAATAAAATATAGTCCAATTCCGGTCGTCCTCAGAATCCGGTCCGGGTTTTGCTCCAATCCAGGATACCGCAGAATCCGGTCGTCCTGAGAATCCGGTCCGGGTTTTGCTCCAATCCAGGATACCGTAGAATCCGTTTTTTCTCGAAATCCGGTCCGGGTTTTGCTCCAATCCAGGATACCGCAGAATCCGGTCGTCCTGAGAATCCGGTCCGGGTTTTGCTCCAATCCAGGATACCGCAGAATCCGGTTGTCCTCGGAATCCGGTCCGGGTTTTGCTCCAATCCAGGAGACCGCTGAATCCGTTTTTTCTCGGAATCCGGTCCGGGTTTTGCTCCAATCCAGGATACCGCAGAATCCGGTCGTCCTCGGATTCCGGTCCGGGTTTTGCTCCAATCCAGGAGACCGCTGAATCCGGTTTTTCTCGAAATCCGGTCCGGGTTTTGCTCCAATCCAGGATACCGCAGAATCCGGTCGTCCTCGGAATCCGGTCCGGGTTTTGCTCCAATCCAGGAGACCGCTGAATCCGTTTTTTCTCGGAATCCGGTCCGGGTTTTGCTCCAATCCAGGATACCGCAGAATCTGGTCGTCCTCGGAATCCGGTCCGGGTTTTGCTCCAATCCAGGAGACCGCTGAATCCGTTTTTTCTCGGAATCCGGTCCGGGTTTTGCTCCAATCCAGGAGACCGCAGAATCCGGTCGTGCTCAGAATCCGGTCCGGGTTTTGTTCCAATCCAGGAGACCGCTGAATCCGTTTTTTCTCGGAATCCGGTCCGGGTTTTGCTCCAATCCAGGAGACCGCAGAATCCGGTCGTGCTCAGAATCCGGTCCGGGTTTTGTTCCAATCCAGGAGACCGAAGAATCCGGTCGTCCTGAGAATCCGGTCCAGGATTTGCTCCAATACATGATTTATGAAAATGTCCATCTGAAACACATGATTTTTTAAAACAATTTCAATTTGAAATACATGATTTTTGAAAATTATTTCCTTCTGAAATACATGATTTTTTTTTTTAATTCCAATGTGAAATACATGATTTATGAAAATGTCCCTCTGAAACATATGATTTAAAAAAAAAAATCCATCTGAAATACATGATTCATGAAAATGTCCATCTGAAACACATGATTTTTGAAAACAATTTCCATCTGAAATATATGGTTTATGACAACGATTTATGAAAAAGTCCATCTGAAACAGGGTTAGGGCTTAAAAAAAAAAAAAAAAAAAAGAGTCCAATTCCGGTCGTCCTCAGAATCCGGTCCGGGTTTTGCTCCAATCCAGGATACCGCAGAATCCGGTCGTCCTGAGAATCCGGTCCGGGTTTTGCTCCAATCCAGGATGCCGTAGAATCCGGTCGTCCTGAGAATCCGGTCCGGGTTTTGCTCCAATCCAGGATACCGCAGAATCCGGTCGTCCTCGGAATCCGGTCCGGGTTTTGCTCCAATCCAGGAGACCGCTGAATCCGGTTTTTCTCGGAATCCGGTCCGGGTTTTGCTCCAATCCAGGATACCGCAGAATCCGGTCGTCCTCGGAATCCGGTCCGGGTTTTGCTCCAATCCAGGAGACCGCTGAATCCGGTTTTTCTCGGAATCCGGTCCGGGTTTTGCTCCAATCCAGGATACCGCAGAATCCGGTCGTCCTCGGAATCCGTTCCGGGTTTTGCTCCAATCCAAGAGACCGCAGAATCCGGTCGTGCTCAGAATCCGGTCCGGGTTTTGTTCCAATCCAGGAGACCGAAGAATCCGGTCGTCCTGAGAATCCGGTCCAGGTTTTGCTCCAATACATGATTTATGAAAATGTCCATCTGAAACACATGATTTTTTAAAACAATTTCAATTTGAAATACATTATTTTTTGAAAATGATTTCCTTCTGAAATACATGATTTGTTTTTTAATTCCAATGTGAAATACATGATTTATGAAAATGTCCATCTGAAACACATGATTTTAAAAAAAAATCCATCTGAAATACATGATTTATGAAAATGTCCATCTAAAATATATAATAAAAAAAAAAATCCATCTGAAATACATGATTTATGAAAATGTCCATCTGAAACACATGATTTAAAAAAAAAAATCCATCTGAAATACATGATTCATGAAAATGTCCATCTGAAACACATGATTTTTGAAAACAATTTCCATCTGAAATATATGGTTTATGACAACGATTTATGAAAATGTCCATCTGAAACAGGGTTAGGGCTTAAAAAAAAAAAAAAGAAAAGAGTCCAATTCCGGTCGTCCTCAGAATCCGGTCCGGGTTTTGCTCCAATCCAGGATACCGCAGAATCCGGTCGTCCTTTGAATCCGGTCCGGGTTTTGCTCCAATCCAGGATACCGCAGAATCTGGTCGTCCTCGGAATCCGTTCCGGGTTTTGCTCCAATCCAAGAGACCGCAGAATCCGGTCGTGCTCAGAATCCGGTCCGGGTTTTGTTACAATCCAGGAGACCGAAGAATCCGGTCGTCCTGAGAATCCGGTCCAGGTTTTGCTCCAATACATTATTTATGAAAATGTCCATCTGAAACACATGATTTTTTAAAACAATTTCAATTTGAAATACATGATTTTTGAAAATTATTTCCTTCTGAAATACATGATTTTTTTTTTAATTCCAATGTGAAATACATGATTTATGAAAATGTCCATCTGAAACACATGATTTAAAAAAAAAAATCCATCTGAAATACATGATTTATGAAAATGTCTATCTAAAATATATAATAAAAAAAAAAAAAATCCATCTGAAATACATGATTCATGAAAATGTCCATCTGAAACACATGATTTTTGAAAACAATTTCCATCTGAAATATATGGTTTATGACAACGATTTATGAAAATGTCCATCTGAAACAGGGTTAGGGCTTAAAAAAAAAAAAAAAAAAAAGAGTCCAATTCCGGTCGTCCTCAGAATCCGGTCCGGGTTTTGCTCCAATCCAGGATACCGCAGAATCCGGTCGTCCTTAGAATCCGGTCCGGGTTTTGCTCTAATCCAGGATACCGCAGAATCCGGTTGTCCTCGGAATCCGGTCCGGGTTTTGCTCCAATCCAGGAGACCGCTGAATCCGGTTTTTCTCGGAATCCGATTCGGGTTTTGCTCCAATCCAGGATACCGCAGAATCCGGTCGTCTTCGGATTCCGGTCCGGGTTTTGCTCCAATCCAGGAGACCGCAGAATCCGGTCGTCCTCGGAATCCGGTCCGGGTTTTGCTCCAATCCAGGAGACTGCTGAATTCGGTTTTTCTCGGAATCCGGTCCGGGTTTTGCTCCAATCCAGGAGACCGCTGAATCCGGTCGTCCTGAGAATCCGGTCCAGGTTTTGCTCCAATACATGATTTATGAAAATGTCCATCTGAAACACATGATTTAAAAAAAAAAAATCCTTCTGAAATACATGATTTATGAAAATGTCCATCTAAAATATAATCAAAATAAAATATAGTCCAATTCCGGTCGTCCTCAGAATCCGGTCCGGGTTTTGCTCCAATCCAGGATACCGCAGAATCCGGTCGTCCTGAGAATCCGGTCCGGGTTTTGCTCCAATCCAGGATACTGTAGAATCCGTTTTTTCTCGAAATCCGGTCCGGGTTTTGCTCCAATCCAGGATACCGCAGAATCCGGTCGTCCTGAGAATCCGGTCCGAGTTTTGCTCCAATCCAGGATACCGCAGAATCCGGTTGTCCTCGGAATCCGGTCCGGGTTTTGCTCCAATACAGGAGACCGCTGAATCCGTTTTTTCTCGAAATCCGGTCCGGGTTTTGCTCCAATCCAGGATACCGCAGAATCCGGTCGTCCTCGGAATCCGGTCCGGGTTTTGCTCCAATCCAGGAGACCGCTGAATCCGTTTTTTCTCGGAATCCGGTCCGGGTTTTGCTCCAATCCAGGATACCGCAGAATCCGGTCGTCCTCGGATTCCGGTCCGGGTTTTGCTCCAATCCAGGAGACCGCTGAATCCGGTTTTTCTCGAAATCCGGTCTGGGTTTTGCTCCAATCCAGGATACCGCAGAATCCGGTCGTCCTCGGAATCCGGTCCGGGTTTTGCTCCAATCCAGGAGACCGCTGAATCCGTTTTTTCTCGGAATCCGGTCCGGGTTTTGCTCCAATCCAGGAGACCGCAGAATCCGGTCGTGCTCAGAATCCGGTCCGGGTTTTGTTCCAATCCAGGAGACCGAAGAATCCGGTCGTCCTGAGAATCTGGTCCAGGATTTGCTCCAATACATGATTTATGAAAATGTCCATCTGAAACACATGATTTTTTTTTTTTAATTCCAAAGTGAAATACATGATTTATGAAAATGTCCATCTGAAACACATGATTTAAAAAAAAAAATCCATCTGAAATACATGATTCATGAAAATGTCCATCTGAAACACATGATTTTTGAAAACAATTTCCATCTGAAATATATGGTTTATGACAACGATTTATGAAAATGTCCATCTGAAACAGGGTTAGGGCTTAAAAAAAAAAAAAAAAAAAGAGTCCAATTCCGGTCGTCCTCAGAATCCGGTCCGGGTTTTGCTCCAATCCAGGATACCGCAGAATCCGGTCGTCCTTAGAATCCGGTCCGGGTTTTGCTCCAATCCAGGATACCGCAGAATCCGGTTGTCCTCGGAATCCGGTCCGGGTTTTGCTCCAATCCAGGAGACCGCTGAATCCGGTTTTTCTCGGAATCCGGTCCGGGTTTTGCTCCAATCCAGGATACCGCAGAATCCGGTCGTCTTCGGATTCCGGTCCGGGTTTTGCTCCAATCCAGGAGACCGCAGAATCCGGTCGTCCTCGGAATCCGGTCCGGGTTTTGCTCCAATCCAGGAGACTGCTGAATTCGGTTTTTCTCGGAATCCGGTCCGGGTTTTGCTCCAATCCAGGAGACCGCTGAATCCGGTCGTCCTGAGAATCCGGTCCAGGTTTTGCTCCAATACATGATTTATGAAAATGTCCATCTGAAACACATGATTTAAAAAAAAAAAATCCTTCTGAAATACATGATTTATGAAAATGTCCATCTAAAATATATGATTTAAAAAAAAAAAAACCATCTGAAATACATGATTCATGAAAATGTTAGGTATCTAAGAATCCAGAAATCAGAACAGGTCTGATCTCGGTTAGGCACTGGCACACATTTCAAAGGCCCGCTTCAGTCCCAACTCCAAAAAAGGAACCCCCTCCAACAGCACCTCCACATGTTTTATTTGTTCCCATTGTTCTAAATGTTGTCTCATAGAGTCTGTGTCCTGTATCTCCTCCAAACAGGTGTATATTTATTGGTCTGATGTTGTTTTAATATTGTGTATATGTATATTTATGTATTTAAAACCATCATGATAAAAAATCAGTAATATATTTATTAGTGCAATTTAAGCAATCATGATTAAGTAATATATTCTATTAACTCTCACAAGTCCCCACATGTCCATCAAGTGGTAAAACGTTATATTGTGCATCTCTATCTACCCCATGACCTTTTGACCCCTGTATTATATTTTAAAGACTGAAATTGTTGTTACTAAACAGAATACTTTTTCTTGAGTTAATTAAATGTACAAAATCAATGTAATTAGCAAAACAGGGCCACAACACCAAGGGTTCACCGTGTCAGGGCTGGGACGCCGAGGGCCCACCACCCAAGGGCTGCAAAATCAAGGTGCACGCCAACCAGGTGCACCCCAATCAGGTGTTCTCCTGCCAGGGGTATTCGCCCAAGGTCTACCATCTCTAGGTGTAAGGTTTGAGGTGGGTGAATTCATTAGGTCTACCATCTCTAGGTGTAAGGTTTGAGGTGGGTGAATTCATTAGGTCTACCAACTCTAGGTGTCAGGTTTGAGGTGGGTGAATTCATTAGGTCTACCAACTCTAGGTGTCAGGTTTGAGGTGGGTGAATTCATTAGGTCTACCAACTCTAGGTGTCAGGTTTGGGGTGGGTGAATCCATTAGGTCCACTAAATCTAGGTGTAAGATTTGGGATGATAAGTTTCGTCGATTCCAGTGGCTTTAGGTGTTAGGTGTATGGGGGTGTACACCATAAAATAGGGTGTCTTTAGGTGTCAGGTGTGACGGGTTACATGCATAAAATTTTGGGACTTGAGGTTTAGGAGGAGAATGGGTACACGATTAATAATCAGGGTGTTACTTGGGGCCTGCTGGGTCATGCCAGCAGACACACCTGAACTCCATAAGAATTCTTATCATTATTGTGTGATTTTAAAGATAAGAGACACAGACCCTAAGGTCTCCAACACACTGACCAAAAGAAAAAAAAGGAAAAACCAGACTTAGAAGAAAAATAACCATAAAAATGATTAAAATAGAAAGATGGACAGTAAGGTTACGCTTCGTTGAGGCCTCTGGGGTAGAGAGAGTCCAATTTTTTAATCCAGACCCTCTCCGCCCTGAGCCTCTCCGAGAGCGTCCAAAAGGGGTTCGACTCCAATCCTGAAACTCTGAGGGCATCTAGGCCATGTATTAAAAAATGTCTAACTACATATCGTCTCTTTTCAATTTTATTACGAATGTTATACGAATGCTGATAGATTCTAAGTAACAATTGGTTCTTTGTCTGCCCCACATATTGTTTGTGGCATTTGGAACAAGATATGAGATAGACACAGTTTGAGACATGTGCTGACATGTTTCTCTGCACTTGGAAGAGTTGTTTGTTGGTTTTATTCTGGACCATTCTTTTGCCCACAAAGTGCTTATAAACCCCAGATTTACTCACTTTACAGGATGTTGTGATTTTACTAGAAACCAAGGTATCCAATAAGTTCTTGTTTCGTTTGTAAGCCGCTATCGGTCTATGTTTGGTCAGAAATTTAGTTGGTTCCATGAATTTGGTGAAATTTTCCTTGGTTGCTCTATTTAATTGAGTACTTTGTTGTGAATAGAAGGAAACTAATGGTATGATTTTGTTTCTAATCTGTGTTTCCTTGGTTGGATTAGTCACAAAGTTAGTGAAGGCCCTAAGCACACTCCTCAAATAGCTTCTCGAGTACCCTCGCTTCTTCAAAGCTTTAAAGAGGATTCCTACAGCAATCTTAAACTCAGATGTTTGTGAGCATATTCTATGAAAGCGAAGAAGCTGTGATTTAAGAATTCCTTTAAAAGTATGCTTAGGGTGGTAACTGGCTCTGTGTAATAATGAGTGAGTGTCTGTGGGCTTAAAATACACTTTGTAGTCCAACTGATTGGTCATTTCAAATTTGGGTCCTTTGTAGGTGATGACATCAAGAAAATTAACTGAATTTTCATCAATTTCGTATTTTATCCTGATGGATTTTTGATGACGGTTCAGATGATCAGCAAATTCAATAAACTCCTCCTTACCGTATGTCCAGATGCCCCAGATGTCATCCAAAAATCTAAAATACGAGAAGGGCTGGAGATGAAAAGAGGACACCGCAGTTTGTTCCCAATGGGCCATATAGATATTGGCGTAAGAAGGGGCGAACTTCTTGCCCATGGCCGTCCCCTTAGTCTGCAAATAAAATTTAGAGCCAAATTCAAAATCGTTTTTAGTCAAATTAATTTCCAGTAGTTTTAAAATAAAATCATCGGGTCTTTTCACGTCAGGATATTTGTTCATGCAATCTCTCACGGCAGCCATACCGACTCCGGTCTCTATATTGGTGTACAAACTGTCGATGTCCATGGTGAAGAGAAATGAATTAGATGGGAGAATAAGATTTTTTGTTTTAGAGATAAAATCATAGGTGTCTTTTAGGTAACTACCATGACGTTGCGAAATGGGACTAAGGAAATACTCAATATATTCTGCTGTAAAATAAGTCTCACTGTCGCAATCCGACACGATAGGCCTCCCAGGAGGTATTTTATGTGGTGTACTCCACTTTTCTGGTTCTTTGTGTATTTTTGGTAACAAATAAAATCCTCTTGGTCTCGGTGTACCAGAACCAGACAAGTAATCTCTCTGTTTCCCACTAATTATCTTTTTCTCATACATCTCATTTAAAATTTCTCGTACTTCCAGTATGGTTTTTGGATAAATTGGTTCTGTGAGAGAGCAATAGTGCTCTGTCACAGAAAGTTGCCTTTTTCCTTCCCAAAGATAATCTGTTTTACTCATGATGACGACTGCATTACCCTTGTCAGCTGGTTTGATAACGATGTCACAATTGTTTTTAAGTTCATGAATTGCTTTTCTCTCACTTTTACTCAAATTCTGTCTTTCTAGAAGGCCCCAATTCAGGTGTTGATACGCATACCGATCTGCTCTAATTAGAGAAACCACCTGGGGTGGCAAACTAGACAAGGCAGGTGTCCAATCAGAATTATGAGTAAAAGGAGTTCTTTTTTTCTCACTTTTTTTGCCTTCAAAAAAGGCGTCTAATTTAATACGCCTATGATAGGCCTGTAGGCTCTGCAATAATTCTAATTTTTGTGTTTTGACGTTATCGGGGACCATAACAAAGGAAAGGCCTTTCTTCAAGATCGCCCGCTGTCCAGTTGTCAAGACGAGCGGGGACAAATTAACGATAAGTTTTTCTTGACTACCTATTGGGTTGACGGCGTCGGCAAGTTTAGCGACCGAACCCAATGTTCTAACATGTATCTGCCCGTTGCAGCTGTCCAGTGCAAGTTATCGCTTTCGACCTGAAACTGGGCAACGGGCAACAATTGGAGAAAGTTGAGACTGTCCTTGATGTACTTGTTTATGTCCTCAAGGTATCTTTGTTCATCAATCGGAAGCAAGTCACAATAATTGATCATCGGAACTACGATCTCGGTATGCGGTAATCGGGTTCTGGCTACTCTGTAAGCCCTCTGTATCTCTTTGTTCGTTGAAGTAAAACATCTCTGAGATCGGTTATTTAATCCAAACGACAACAACAACACTTCCGGTTCCATCGCGATTGTGGCTTTTTCTATGAGATTGCCCGCGTGTTGGAACTTCGCGCCCGGGAAGCTGTCTATTTGAAGATCAGAGATGTTGAAGGCCGGGATCCTGGAAACGTTAGAATCCCCGATTATCACATACCTTTTCTTTAGGTTCAAGCTCCAGTCAATTTGTTTACGGTCTGTGTTTATGTGACGGTATGGTCTGCCGACCGATTTTGGTGTCGGTGGAGCTATTATTGTGATTTGCTTCTGAGGTGTTTGTTCTATCTGCAGTGATTGGGTTGTGCGTTCCTCTTCTATGGGTCGCATAACAATCTTCTGTCCCTCTTCCTTTTCCACCACCTTTGTGGGTGTGATACGTGCTAAAGAGCTAACAGAATACTCAGAAATTTGATAGTCCAGAGAATCATCAGAAGAAAAAAGAGGAAGGCTCTGAATTCTAGAAGAAGAAGAAGAAGAAGAAGGGAGTGACTTTTTAGTCTCTTCAACCTTAGATGTGCTGGGAACAACGTTAGACGTGCTCGGACCAGCCTCAGTATGTGTACGTTTTGGTTCTTCTGAAACGACAATTTTTTCGTCTCTTTTCAAAATTCCTTCCTGAACCAAAATGTCAGTAATCTCCTTATAACGTTTCAGCTGTTCCTCATTAAAATCCTCCGTAAATGTCCTTTTCGTAACCTCTTGTGTATCAGTAACCTCTGTGGCCATGTCTGTGGCCAGATCTTGAGGTTCCTGATCCACATCAATCTCCTCTGCAAGAATTCTGCGTCTTGCACGTTGCAGTGGAGATCTTTGAGGTAAGGCTGGGGTGGGCTGTATGCCCGGTTTGGGCACCAGAGGGGGAAACTCCTGATCAAACGACCAGTCAGACCTATTAGGTGGGGGACTGGATGGAGTTCTTACATCCTCCCACCTTCTAGGTGATGTCTGTACCTCTACATGTATGTGAGAAGTATCTTTTTTGGGTCTGACAACCAAAGGTGCGTGTGTGTGCATGTCTGGTTCGACCAAGAGAGCTTTGGGAGGTTCTATTTTGGTAGCTTGTCTCTGATCTTTCTCCTGTTGTTTTCTATCGTACTCGTTACAAGTCTCTGCCGTGAATAGAGCCTCGGCTCTCTCAAAAACTTCAGAGTTAATTCTCCTCCCAAAGTTCTTTGTGGCCCAATTGGTGGCCGTCTGAAAGGCTTGGAACCAATGGGCTTGGTCTGTACGCTCTTTTAGTTCCACCAGCGTACTATCAATCAGTTTCTCGTAGTGTTCCTCCAAAATGACCTGAGCATTTGTTGACCATTTTTGTGCATTGTCCTCTAACAACTTTTTCACCGTGTCGTTAGGCATTGCTGGTTTAATGGAATTGGTCAACAATTTAGTCAGTCTTTTGAAGGTCACTGGACTGTTGTTAGTTACTTTGGTTGTGACCTTCTCTAGGTGATGGACCAGCCTTATCAAATCATACATAAGTTTCATGGCCGTCCTCAACCTGGGTGAAGCTGGAGTGTAATTTGATTTAACGTTAGTTTGTTCTTGAAAATATCTCTGAGGTCCCCCCCTATCTTTCTGTCTTTTCTTGGGGAACGGACGGTAAACTCTATCCCTTTGTCTTTCCACTCTCTCGGGTGGTTGTTCGGTTCTGATGTCTCTGCCAGCTTGGTAAGCATCCGAGATTGTGTTATGTCCCCTGTTGGAAGAGGAGTGGGAGGATTCGATATGTGTGTCTCTTTGACTATATGTATGGGGACGGGCAGATTGTAAATTGCGTCTCTCATCTTCTTCTTCTTGAACATACGAGTCACATTCGATTTCATCCTCCCCATAGAATTCTCCTCCTCTCTCTTCCATCATGAATCGACTGCGCACCCTCTTCTTGTTTTTTCTCTTGGGTTTTCTTTTTGGAAAATCATCTTCAAAATGGTCATAAGAGAGTGGTGCGTGTGAATTTTGTCTGGGCAAAGATCTGATGTTTCTATCGTCTAAAGCCTCTCTGTATGTTTGTTGTCTTTTGTATTTAGAATTTACAAACTCTCGGTTGTCAGGAAAATAATCGATCTGTTTGTTTGGAAAATATCTGTTTTCCCTTATTTCCCCCCTTGAGTTTGTCCTACGAGTTTCTCTGCCTCGTGGAATTGTGTCATTTTCATAAGACCATTTGTTTTTCTGAGTGGTGTAATTATTTGGATCATAATAACGATAATCAATTTGATAATCGTCATTATTCCAGCGGTCATGTCGGTGAGCCCGTACACGGGCTGTTTGTTTATGATTAGCGTCGTACGAGAGACGTGGACGGTTATTCTCGTCGCGGAAAAAGGATTCCCCTCTCTCCCTCCATCCCTCCCGACGTGGGCTAGTAGCACGTAGACGTGCTGTTGGGTTTCTTGAGGTGTAACGCGGTTCTTCGTCAGATGGAAAAGACGCGAATCTCACGCGCAGCCTCGGTGTTTGTCTGTATCTCTCTCCTACTCTCGCCATTACAGTGTTTCTTTGTTACAAAGTGAATGGATTCTTCGAAATAACGACGTTAATTGCAAATCGCGACGTTTCGAAGTATACAACTTCTTCTTCAGGCTATTGCTGTAACGTCGTCAGGCTAGAATGTATCAGATGTAAGCTAGAGTAACTGCTATCTCGAGTGCAAGTGAGCAAATGACTGTCTGTGTCCGCCTCTCTGTTACGCTGTCACAGAGGGCGGCGGCTTCTGACGTCATCCTCATTCAGAGCACATATACAGTCAATTTAGTGAAGAAAACTCGCAAATAAAACATGAAAATGATCAGCTTTGGGTCAAACAATCCTCCCATTGTTTCTCAAAGACTTTTATCTGTCCCCCCATCCTTTCCTAACCCTGTAGGATTTTGTTTATCGTGTTTTTGACGCCAAAGTAATGTTTGTTTGTAAATAACTCGCGAGCTCCTTCATCAAAACACTCCAGACTTCCAAATATTGTAAGATAACAAATATAAGAATTTTTTGAAGTGCATTTGGCGTCGAACCAACAAAGTTTCCCTTTTGGAAAACACTAAAAAGTGTCCTAGAATTTCTTGCTGCGTCACAGCATATGCAAATCAATCAATCCTTGTCTGTCCATTATAAATAAATATAAATAGTTGAAAATCCATCGTGAAATCATGATCTTATAACAAATATGCCTTAAAACAGACAAAAAGTGAATGAGTATTTAAGTTTAAGGCATATTTAAGAGTATTTCAATTCACTGATGTTTCAATGTGGTGTTATTCAATGTCTTCTGTGTATTAAATTATAATAGTCAGTATGAATGTGGAGTTAAATACTGTAGAAGATTGCTGATGTTAAGAAATCCTTCTCAAAGTGGTCCTGAAGTGCCAAGACGTGGCTCTGGCTTGAGTTAGGTATCTAAGAATCCAGAAATCAGAACAGGTCTGATCTCGGTTAGGCACTGGCACACATTTCAAAGGCCCGCTTCAGTCCCAACTCCAAAAAAGGAACCCCCTCCAACAGCACCTCCACATGTTTTATTTGTTCCCATTGTTCTAAATGTTGTCTCATAGAGTCTGTGTCCTGTATCTCCTCCAAACAGGTGTATATTTATTGGTCTGATGTTGTTTTAATATTGTGTATATGTATATTTATGTATTTAAAACCATCATGATAAAAAATCAGTAATATATTTATTAGTGCAATTTAAGCAATCATGATTAAGTAATATATTCTATTAACTCTCACAAGTCCCCACATGTCCATCAAGTGGTAAAACGTTATATTGTGCATCTCTATCTACCCCATGACCTTTTGACCCCTGTATTATATTTTAAAGACTGAAATTGTTGTTACTAAACAGAATACTTTTTCTTGAGTTAATTAAATGTACAAAATCAATGTAATTAGCAAAACAGGGCCACAACACCAAGGGTTCACCGTGTCAGGGCTGGGACGCCGAGGGCCCACCACCCAAGGGCTGCAAAATCAAGGTGCACGCCAACCAGGTGCACCCCAATCAGGTGTTCTCCTGCCAGGGGTATTCGCCCAAGGTCTACCATCTCTAGGTGTAAGGTTTGAGGTGGGTGAATTCATTAGGTCTACCATCTCTAGGTGTAAGGTTTGAGGTGGGTGAATTCATTAGGTCTACCAACTCTAGGTGTCAGGTTTGAGGTGGGTGAATTCATTAGGTCTACCAACTCTAGGTGTCAGGTTTGGGGTGGGTGAATCCATTAGGTCCACTAAATCTAGGTGTAAGATTTGGGATGATAAGTTTCGTCAATTCCAGTGGCTTTAGGTGTTAGGTGTATGGGGGTGTACACCATAAAATAGGGTGTCTTTAGGTGTCAGGTGTGACGGGTTACATGCATAAAATTTTGGGACTTGAGGTTTAGGAGGAGAATGGGTACACGATTGATAATCAGGGTGTTACTTGGGGCCTGCTGGGTCATGCCAGCAGACACACCTGAACTCCATAAGAATTCTTATCATTATTGTGTGATTTTAAAGATAAGAGACACAGACCCTAAGGTCTCCAACACACTGACCAAAAGAAAAAAAAGGAAAAACCAGACTTAGAAGAAAAATAACCATAAAAATGATTAAAATAGAAAGATGGACAGTAAGGTTACGCTTCGTTGAGGCCTCTGGGGTAGAGAGAGTCCAATTTTTTAATCCAGACCCTCTCCGCCCTGAGCCTCTCCGAGAGCGTCCAAAAGGGGTTCGACTCCAATCCTGAAACTCTGAGGGCATCTAGGCCATGTATTAAAAAATGTCTAACTACATATCGTCTCTTTTCAATTTTATTACGAATGTTATACGAATGCTGATAGATTCTAAGTAACAATTGGTTCTTTGTCTGCCCCACATATTGTTTGTGGCATTTGGAACAAGATATGAGATAGACACAGTTTGAGACATGTGCTGACATGTTTCTCTGCACTTGGAAGAGTTGTTTGTTGGTTTTATTCTGGACCATTCTTTTGCCCACAAAGTGCTTATAAACCCCAGATTTACTCACTTTACAGGATGTTGTGATTTTACTAGAAACCAAGGTATCCAATAAGTTCTTGTTTCGTTTGTAAGCCGCTATCGGTCTATGTTTGGTCAGAAATTTAGTTGGTTCCATGAATTTGGTGAAATTTTCCTTGGTTGCTCTATTTAATTGAGTACTTTGTTGTGAATAGAAGGAAACTAATGGTATGATTTTGTTTCTAATCTGTGTTTCCTTGGTTGGATTAGTCACAAAGTTAGTGAAGGCCCTAAGCACACTCCTCAAATAGCTTCTCGAGTACCCTCGCTTCTTCAAAGCTTTAAAGAGGATTCCTACAGCAATCTTAAACTCAGATGTTTGTGAGCATATTCTATGAAAGCGAAGAAGCTGTGATTTAAGAATTCCTTTAAAAGTATGCTTAGGGTGGTAACTGGCTCTGTGTAATAATGAGTGAGTGTCTGTGGGCTTAAAATACACTTTGTAGTCCAACTGATTGGTCATTTCAAATTTGGGTCCTTTGTAGGTGATGACATCAAGAAAATTAACTGAATTTTCATCAATTTCGTATTTTATCCTGATGGATTTTTGATGACGGTTCAGATGATCAGCAAATTCAATAAACTCCTCCTTACCGTATGTCCAGATGCCCCAGATGTCATCCAAAAATCTAAAATACGAGAAGGGCTGGAGATGAAAAGAGGACACCGCAGTTTGTTCCCAATGGGCCATATAGATATTGGCGTAAGAAGGGGCGAACTTCTTGCCCATGGCCGTCCCCTTAGTCTGCAAATAAAATTTAGAGCCAAATTCAAAATCGTTTTTAGTCAAATTAATTTCCAGTAGTTTTAAAATAAAATCATCGGGTCTTTTCACGTCAGGATATTTGTTCATGCAATCTCTCACGGCAGCCATACCGACTCCGGTCTCTATATTGGTGTACAAACTGTCGATGTCCATGGTGAAGAGAAATGAATTAGATGGGAGAATAAGATTTTTTGTTTTAGAGATAAAATCATAGGTGTCTTTTAGGTAACTACCATGACGTTGCGAAATGGGACTAAGGAAATACTCAATATATTCTGCTGTAAAATAAGTCTCACTGTCGCAATCCGACACGATAGGCCTCCCAGGAGGTATTTTATGTGGTGTACTCCACTTTTCTGGTTCTTTGTGTATTTTTGGTAACAAATAAAATCCTCTTGGTCTCGGTGTACCAGAACCAGACAAGTAATCTCTCTGTTTCCCACTAATTATCTTTTTCTCATACATCTCATTTAAAATTTCTCGTACTTCCAGTATGGTTTTTGGATAAATTGGTTCTGTGAGAGAGCAATAGTGCTCTGTCACAGAAAGTTGCCTTTTTCCTTCCCAAAGATAATCTGTTTTACTCATGATGACGACTGCATTACCCTTGTCAGCTGGTTTGATAACGATGTCACAATTGTTTTTAAGTTCATGAATTGCTTTTCTCTCACTTTTACTCAAATTCTGTCTTTCTAGAAGGCCC
The DNA here is from genome assembly GCF_936440315.1 of Barbus barbus. Classification (NCBI taxonomy): domain Eukaryota; kingdom Metazoa; phylum Chordata; class Actinopteri; order Cypriniformes; family Cyprinidae; genus Barbus; species Barbus barbus. The sequence goes on along the minus strand of NW_027636811.1, from coordinate 44,607 downwards.
CAATTCAGGTGTTGATACGCATACCGATCTGCTCTAATTAGAGAAACCACCTGGGGTGGCAAACTAGACAAGGCAGGTGTCCAATCAGAATTATGAGTAAAAGGAGTTCTTTTTTTCTCACTTTTTTTGCCTTCAAAAAAGGCGTCTAATTTAATACGCCTATGATAGGCCTGTAGGCTCTGCAATAATTCTAATTTTTGTGTTTTGACGTTATCGGGGACCATAACAAAGGAAAGGCCTTTCTTCAAGATCGCCCGCTGTCCAGTTGTCAAGACGAGCGGGGACAAATTAACGATAAGTTTTTCTTGACTACCTATTGGGTTGACGGCGTCGGCAAGTTTAGCGACCGAACCCAATGTTCTAACATGTATCTGCCCGTTGCAGCTGTCCAGTGCAAGTTATCGCTTTCGACCTGAAACTGGGCAACGGGCAACAATTGGAGAAAGTTGAGACTGTCCTTGATGTACTTGTTTATGTCCTCAAGGTATCTTTGTTCATCAATCGGAAGCAAGTCACAATAATTGATCATCGGAACTACGATCTCGGTATGCGGTAATCGGGTTCTGGCTACTCTGTAAGCCCTCTGTATCTCTTTGTTCGTTGAAGTAAAACATCTCTGAGATCGGTTATTTAATCCAAACGACAACAACAACACTTCCGGTTCCATCGCGATTGTGGCTTTTTCTATGAGATTGCCCGCGTGTTGGAACTTCGCGCCCGGGAAGCTGTCTATTTGAAGATCAGAGATGTTGAAGGCCGGGATCCTGGAAACGTTAGAATCCCCGATTATCACATACCTTTTCTTTAGGTTCAAGCTCCAGTCAATTTGTTTACGGTCTGTGTTTATGTGACGGTATGGTCTGCCGACCGATTTTGGTGTCGGTGGAGCTATTATTGTGATTTGCTTCTGAGGTGTTTGTTCTATCTGCAGTGATTGGGTTGTGCGTTCCTCTTCTATGGGTCGCATAACAATCTTCTGTCCCTCTTCCTTTTCCACCACCTTTGTGGGTGTGATACGTGCTAAAGAGCTAACAGAATACTCAGAAATTTGATAATCCAGAGAATCATCAGAAGAAAAAAGAGGAAGGCTCTGAATTCTAGAAGAAGAAGAAGAAGAAGAAGAAGAAGGGAGTGACTTTTTAGTCTCTTCAACCTTAGATGTGCTGGGAACAACGTTAGACGTGCTCGGACCAGCCTCAGTATGTGTACGTTTTGGTTCTTCTGAAACGACAATTTTTTCGTCTCTTTTCAAAATTCCTTCCTGAACCAAAATGTCAGTAATCTCCTTATAACGTTTCAGCTGTTCCTCATTAAAATCCTCCGTAAATGTCCTTTTCGTAACCTCTTGTGTATCAGTAACCTCTGTGGCCATGTCTGTGGCCAGATCTTGAGGTTCCTGATCCACATCAATCTCCTCTGCAAGAATTCTGCGTCTTGCACGTTGCAGTGGAGATCTTTGAGGTAAGGCTGGGGTTGGCTGTATGCCCGGTTTGGGCACCAGAGGGGGAAACTCCTGATCAAACGACCAGTCAGACCTATTAGGTGGGGGACTGGATGGAGTTCTTACATCCTCCCACCTTCTAGGTGATGTCTGTACCTCTACATGTATGTGAGAAGTATCTATTGTGTCATTTTCATAAGACCATTTGTTTGTCTGAGTGGTGTAATTATTTGGATCATAATAACGATAATCAATTTGATAATCGTCATTATTCCAGCGGTCATGTCGGTGAGCCCGTACACGGGCTGTTTGTTTATGATTAGCGTCGTACGAGAGACGTGGACGGTTATTCTCGTCGCGGAAAAAGGATTCCCCTCTCTCCCTCCATCCCTCCCGACGTGGGCTAGTAGCACGTAGACGTGCTGTTGGGTTTCTTGAGGTGTAACGCGGTTCTTCGTCAGATGGAAAAGACGCGAATCTCACGCGCAGCCTCGGTGTTTGTCTGTATCTCTCTCCTACTCTCGCCATTACAGTGTTTCTTTGTTACAAAGTGAATGGATTCTTCGAAATAACGACGTTAATTGCAAATCGCGACGTTTCGAAGTATACAACTTCTTCTTCAGGCTATTGCTGTAACGTCGTCAGGCTAGAATGTATCAGATGTAAGCTAGAGTAACTGCTATCTCGAGTGCAAGTGAGCAAATGACTGTCTGTGTCCGCCTCTCTGTTACGCTGTCACAGAGGGCGGCGGCTTCTGACGTCATCCTCATTCAGAGCACATATACAGTCAATTTAGTGAAGAAAACTCGCAAATAAAACATGAAAATGATCAGCTTTGGGTCAAACAATCCTCCCATTGTTTCTCAAAGACTTTTATCTGTCCCCCCATCCTTTCCTAACCCTGTAGGATTTTGTTTATCGTGTTTTTGACGCCAAAGTAATGTTTGTTTGTAAATAACTCGCGAGCTCCTTCATCAAAACACTCCAGACTTCCAAATATTGTAAGATAACAAATATAAGAATTTTTTGAAGTGCATTTGGCGTCGAACCAACAAAGTTTCCCTTTTGGAAAACACTAAAAAGTGTCCTAGAATTTCTTGCTGCGTCACAGCATATGCAAATCAATCAATCCTTGTCTGTCCATTATAAATAAATATAAATAGTTGAAAATCCATCGTGAAATCATGATCTTATAACAAATATGCCTTAAAACAGACAAAAAGTGAATGAGTATTTAAGTTTAAGGCATATTTAAGAGTATTTCAATTCACTGATGTTTCAATGTGGTGTTATTCAATGTCTTCTGTGTATTAAATTATAATAGTCAGTATGAATGTGGAGTTAAATACTGTAGAAGATTGCTGATGTTAAGAAATCCTTCTCAAAGTGGTCCTGAAGTGCCAAGACGTGGCTCTGGCTTGAGTTAGGTATCTAAGAATCCAGAAATCAGAACAGGTCTGATCTCGGTTAGGCACTGGCACACATTTCAAAGGCCCGCTTCAGTCCCAACTCCAAAAAAGGAACCCCCTCCAACAGCACCTCCACATGTTTTATTTGTTCCCATTGTTCTAAATGTTGTCTCATAGAGTCTGTGTCCTGTATCTCCTCCAAACAGGTGTATATTTATTGGTCTGATGTTGTTTTAATATTGTGTATATGTATATTTATGTATTTAAAACCATCATGATAAAAAATCAGTAATATATTTATTAGTGCAATTTAAGCAATCATGATTAAGTAATATATTCTATTAACTCTCACAAGTCCCCACATGTCCATCAAGTGGTAAAACGTTATATTGTGCATCTCTATCTACCCCATGACCTTTTGACCCCTGTATTATATTTTAAAGACTGAAATTGTTGTTACTAAACAGAATACTTTTTCTTGAGTTAATTAAATGTACAAAATCAATGTAATTAGCAAAACAGGGCCACAACACCAAGGGTTCACCGTGTCAGGGCTGGGACGCCGAGGGCCCACCACCCAAGGGCTGCAAAATCAAGGTGCACGCCAACCAGGTGCACCCCAATCAGGTGTTCTCCTGCCAGGGGTATTCGCCCAAGGTCTACCATCTCTAGGTGTAAGGTTTGAGGTGGGTGAATTCATTAGGTCTACCATCTCTAGGTGTAAGGTTTGAGGTGGGTGAATTCATTAGGTCTACCAACTCTAGGTGTCAGGTTTGAGGTGGGTGAATTCATTAGGTCTACCAACTCTAGGTGTCAGGTTTGGGGTGGGTGAATCCATTAGGTCCACTAAATCTAGGTGTAAGATTTGGGATGATAAGTTTCGTCAATTCCAGTGGCTTTAGGTGTTAGGTGTATGGGGGTGTACACCATAAAATAGGGTGTCTTTAGGTGTCAGGTGTGACGGGTTACATGCATAAAATTTTGGGACTTGAGGTTTAGGAGGAGAATGGGTACACGATTGATAATCAGGGTGTTACTTGGGGCCTGCTGGGTCATGCCAGCAGACACACCTGAACTCCATAAGAATTCTTATCATTATTGTGTGATTTTAAAGATAAGAGACACAGACCCTAAGGTCTCCAACACACTGACCAAAAGAAAAAAAAGGAAAAACCAGACTTAGAAGAAAAATAACCATAAAAATGATTAAAATAGAAAGATGGACAGTATGGTTACGCTTCGTTGAGGCCTCTGGGGTAGAGAGAGTCCAATTTTTTAATCCAGACCCTCTCCGCCCTGAGCCTCTCCGAGAGCGTCCAAAAGGGGTTCGACTCCAATCCTGAAACTCTGAGGGCATCTAGGCCATGTATTAAAAAATGTCTAACTACATATCGTCTCTTTTCAATTTTATTACGAATGTTATACGAATGCTGATAGATTCTAAGTAACAATTGGTTCTTTGTCTGCCCCACATATTGTTTGTGGCATTTGGAACAAGATATGAGATAGACACAGTTTGAGACATGTGCTGACATGTTTCTCTGCACTTGGAAGAGTTGTTTGTTGGTTTTATTCTGGACCATTCTTTTGCCCACAAAGTGCTTATAAACCCCAGATTTACTCACTTTACAGGATGTTGTGATTTTACTAGAAACCAAGGTATCCAATAAGTTCTTGTTTCGTTTGTAAGCCGCTATCGGTCTATGTTTGGTCAGAAATTTAGTTGGTTCCATGAATTTGGTGAAATTTTCCTTGGTTGCTCTATTTAATTGAGTACTTTGTTGTGAATAGAAGGAAACTAATGGTATGATTTTGTTTCTAATCTGTGTTTCCTTGGTTGGATTAGTCACAAAGTTAGTGAAGGCCCTAAGCACACTCCTCAAATAGCTTCTCGAGTACCCTCGCTTCTTCAAAGCTTTAAAGAGGATTCCTACAGCAATCTTAAACTCAGATGTTTGTGAGCATATTCTATGAAAGCGAAGAAGCTGTGATTTAAGAATTCCTTTAAAAGTATGCTTAGGGTGGTAACTGGCTCTGTGTAATAATGAGTGAGTGTCTGTGGGCTTAAAATACACTTTGTAGTCCAACTGATTGGTCATTTCAAATTTGGGTCCTTTGTAGGTGATGACATCAAGAAAATTAACTGAATTTTCATCAATTTCGTATTTTATCCTGATGGATTTTTGATGACGGTTCAGATGATCAGCAAATTCAATAAACTCCTCCTTACCGTATGTCCAGATGCCCCAGATGTCATCCAAAAATCTAAAATACGAGAAGGGCTGGAGATGAAAAGAGGACACCGCAGTTTGTTCCCAATGGGCCATATAGATATTGGCGTAAGAAGGGGCGAACTTCTTGCCCATGGCCGTCCCCTTAGTCTGCAAATAAAATTTAGAGCCAAATTCAAAATCGTTTTTAGTCAAATTAATTTCCAGTAGTTTTAAAATAAAATCATCGGGTCTTTTCACGTCAGGATATTTGTTCATGCAATCTCTCACGGCAGCCATACCGACTCCGGTCTCTATATTGGTGTACAAACTGTCGATGTCCATGGTGAAGAGAAATGAATTAGATGGGAGAATAAGATTTTTTGTTTTAGAGATAAAATCATAGGTGTCTTTTAGGTAACTACCATGACGTTGCGAAATGGGACTAAGGAAATACTCAATATATTCTGCTGTAAAATAAGTCTCACTGTCGCAATCCGACACGATAGGCCTCCCAGGAGGTATTTTATGTGGTGTACTCCACTTTTCTGGTTCTTTGTGTATTTTTGGTAACAAATAAAATCCTCTTGGTCTCGGTGTACCAGAACCAGACAAGTAATCTCTCTGTTTCCCACTAATTATCTTTTTCTCATACATCTCATTTAAAATTTCTCGTACTTCCAGTATGGTTTTTGGATAAATTGGTTCTGTGAGAGAGCAATAGTTGTCACGTATTCTGTGGGTGTGCCCTGGTTGGCCACCAGATGTCACTGTCTTGTCTGAGCACATGGGTTTGTGTTGTGATTGTTCCATGTGTTCCCCGGTTGATTGTCTAACTCCGCCCTCTTGTTATCTCGTTATTGGTTTAGTGAATTCACCTGTTCCTGCTCGTTTGTGTCCCTATTTATGTTCCTGGTGTTTGCAGTTCTGTTCGGCCACGTTGTTACATGTTGTGTACGGTCAGTCGTGTGTGTTCCTGATTCCTGTTTTTGCCATGCTCTGTTTTCCCCCTCGGGGTAGTTTCTTTCTGTTTTGTTTGTTTTTATAATTAAAACCACCATTCCCCTGCACTTGAGTTCTCGCTTCATTTGCACTGCACGTATCATGACAGAACGTGGCCGACATCAGAGAACTCAGCGGGGAATGGATTCTTCCCATCCTCCAGCCCCTAACGTGAGGAACCCCACTTTTTTACGGATCCTCCAGGTCAGGACGCTGCACTCTCTCCGTCAGAGGGGCACTGACGTCAGGATGTTTGCCTGGATGTTTTGTGAGGCAGCAGAGGGTTTGGGATACAACGAGGTGGCTCTCAAGGACTTCTTCAACCTTGCCCTTGATGAGCCCATCGATGAGGAGTGGATGAGGGAGTTACACCACTTGACTTTTGGGGAATTGGTGGAGTTTTTGTCGCTTCTCCAAGCGGCGGTGCCCGCTCACAGCGCTCCCGAAGCGGCGGTGCCCGCTCACAGCGCTCCCGAGGCGGCGGTGCCCGCTCACAGCGCTCCCGAGGCGGCCGTGCCCGCTCACAGCGCTCCCGAGGCCGCGGTGCCCGCTCACAGCGCTCCCGAGGCCGCGGTGCCCGCTCACAGCGCTCCCGAGGCGGCCGTGCCCGCTCACAGCGCTCCCGAGGCGGCGGTGCCCGCTCACAGCGCTCCCGAGGCGGCGGTGCCCGCTCACAGCGCTCCCGAGGCGGCGGTGCCCGCTCACAGCGCTCCCGAGGCGGCGGTGCCCGCTCACAGCGCTCCCGAGGCGGCCGTGCCCGCTCACAGCGCTCCCGAGGCGGCGGTGCCCGCTCACAGCGCTCCCGAGGCGGCGGTGCCCGCTCACAGCGCTCCCGAGGCGGCCGTGCCCGCTCACAGCGCTCCCGAGGCGGCCGTGCCCGCTCACAGCGCTCCCGAAGCGGCGGTGCCCGCTCACAGCGCTCCCGAGGCGGCCGTGCCCGCTCACAGCGCTCCCGAGGCGGCCGTGCCCGCTCACAGCGCTCCCGAGGCGGCCGTGCCCGCTCACAGCGCTCCCGAGGCGGCCGTGCCCGCTCACAGCGCTCCCGAGGCGGCCGTGCCCGCTCACAGCGCTCCCGAGGCGGCCGTGCCCGCTCACAGCGCTCCCGAGGCGGCGGTGCCCGCTCACAGCGCTCCCGAGGCGGCGGTGCCCGCTCTCAATCCCCTAGTGGTGGCCGAGGATGCCGCAGCGGCGCCCCGCTCCCGGAGACGGAGGAAGAGGCGGAGGAAGGCCTTCTCCGTCCCACAAGGCCAGGAGGCTACCCAGGAGCTCACTGCTGGCCAGGAGGTCGTGCCAGAGCCACCAGTGCTCCTCGCCCTGCCGGCGCCACCCGTGCTCCTCGCCCTGCCGGCGCCACCCGTGCTCCTCGCCCTGCCGGCGCCACCCGAGCGCCTCGCCCTGCCGGCGCCACCCAGACTCCTTGCCCTGCCGGCGCCACCCGAGCGCCTTGCCCTGCCGGCGCCACCCGAGCTCCTCGCCTTGCCGGCTCTACCCGAACTTCTCGCCCTGCAGGCTCCACTTGAGCTCCTTACCCTGCCAGAGACCGTCCCTGAGTTCACTGCCTGCCCTGTCACGGCCACAGAGGCCGTTTCTGAACTGACTGTCTGCCCTGTCACGGCCACAGAGGCCGTTTCTGAACTGACTGTCTGCCCTGTCACGGCCACAGAGGCCGTTCTTAAAGTCACTGCCTGGCTTGTCCCTCCGGCCCCACCCTGGCCGTGCGCTGGGGTTCCTGTTGGGCCGGAAACCCCCTGGTCCGTCCCTCCGGATCCGTCCTGGTCTCCTGCTCGGCCTTGGTCTGCGGGCCCCCTGCCTCTGCACGGGCCTGGCCCACCATCCCTCCCCCTGATCTGTCTCTTGCCCACCTCCCTTCTTGACATTTTGTATTTTCATTTTTCATGTTTTTGTGTTCTTAGTGTTGCAGGTGGAGCATCTGGGAGCTGCTCCTTTGTTGGGGGGTAGTGTCACGTATTCTGTGGGTGTGCCCTGGTTGGCCACCAGATGTCACTGTCTTGTCTGAGCACATGGGTTTGTGTTGTGATTGTTCCATGTGTTCCCCGGTTGATTGTCTAACTCCGCCCTCTTGTTATCTCGTTATTGGTTTAGTGAATTCACCTGTTCCTGCTCGTTTGTGTCCCTATTTATGTTCCTGGTGTTTGCAGTTCTGTTCGGCCACGTTGTTACATGTTGTGTACGGTCAGTCGTGTGTGTTCCTGATTCCTGTTTTTGCCATGCTCTGTTTTCCCCCTCGGGGTAGTTTCTTTCTGTTTTGTTTGTTTTTATAATTAAAACCACCATTCCCCTGCACTTGAGTTCTCGCTTCATTTGCACTGCACGTATCATGACAATAGTGCTCTGTCACAGAAAGTTGCCTTTTTCCTTCCCAAAGATAATCTGTTTTACTCATGATGACGACTGCATTACCCTTGTCAGCTGGTTTGATAACGATGTCACAATTGTTTTTAAGTTCATGAATTGCTTTTCTCTCACTTTTACTCAAATTCTGTCTTTCTAGAAGGCCCCAATTCAGGTGTTGATACGCATACCGATCTGCTCTAATTAGAGAAACCACCTGGGGTGGCAAACTAGACAAGGCAGGTGTCCAATCAGAATTATGAGTAAAAGGAGTTCTTTTTTTCTCACTTTTTTTGCCTTCAAAAAAGGCGTCTAATTTAATACGCCTATGATAGGCCTGTAGGCTCTGCAATAATTCTAATTTTTGTGTTTTGACGTTATCGGGGACCATAACAAAGGAAAGGCCTTTCTTCAAGATCGCCCGCTGTCCAGTTGTCAAGACGAGCGGGGACAAATTAACGATAAGTTTTTCTTGACTACCTATTGGGTTGACGGCGTCGGCAAGTTTAGCGACCGAACCCAATGTTCTAACATGTATCTGCCCGTTGCAGCTGTCCAGTGCAAGTTATCGCTTTCGACCTGAAACTGGGCAACGGGCAACAATTGGAGAAAGTTGAGACTGTCCTTGATGTACTTGTTTATGTCCTCAAGGTATCTTTGTTCATCAATCGGAAGCAAGTCACAATAATTGATCATCGGAACTACGATCTCGGTATGCGGTAATCGGGTTCTGGCTACTCTGTAAGCCCTCTGTATCTCTTTGTTCGTTGAAGTAAAACATCTCTGAGATCGGTTATTTAATCCAAACGACAACAACAACACTTCCGGTTCCATCGCGATTGTGGCTTTTTCTATGAGATTGCCCGCGTGTTGGAACTTCGCGCCCGGGAAGCTGTCTATTTGAAGATCAGAGATGTTGAAGGCCGGGATCCTGGAAACGTTAGAATCCCCGATTATCACATACCTTTTCTTTAGGTTCAAGCTCCAGTCAATTTGTTTACGGTCTGTGTTTATGTGACGGTATGGTCTGCCGACCGATTTTGGTGTCGGTGGAGCTATTATTGTGATTTGCTTCTGAGGTGTTTGTTCTATCTGCAGTGATTGGGTTGTGCGTTCCTCTTCTATGGGTCGCATAACAATCTTCTGTCCCTCTTCCTTTTCCACCACCTTTGTGGGTGTGATACGTGCTAAAGAGCTAACAGAATACTCAGAAATTTGATAATCCAGAGAATCATCAGAAGAAAAAAGAGGAAGGCTCTGAATTCTAGAAGAAGAAGAAGAAGAAGAAGAAGGGAGTGACTTTTTAGTCTCTTCAACCTTAGATGTGCTGGGAACAACGTTAGACGTGCTCGGACCAGCCTCAGTATGTGTACGTTTTGGTTCTTCTGAAACGACAATTTTTTCGTCTCTTTTCAAAATTCCTTCCTGAACCAAAATGTCAGTAATCTCCTTATAACGTTTCAGCTGTTCCTCATTAAAATCCTCCGTAAATGTCCTTTTCGTAACCTCTTGTGTATCAGTAACCTCTGTGGCCATGTCTGTGGCCAGATCTTGAGGTTCCTGATCCACATCAATCTCCTCTGCAAGAATTCTGCGTCTTGCACGTTGCAGTGGAGATCTTTGAGGTAAGGCTGGGGTTGGCTGTATGCCCGGTTTGGGCACCAGAGGGGGAAACTCCTGATCAAACGACCAGTCAGACCTATTAGGTGGGGGACTGGATGGAGTTCTTACATCCTCCCACCTTCTAGGTGATGTCTGTACCTCTACATGTATGTGAGAAGTATCTATTGTGTCATTTTCATAAGACCATTTGTTTGTCTGAGTGGTGTAATTATTTGGATCATAATAACGATAATCAATTTGATAATCGTCATTATTCCAGCGGTCATGTCGGTGAGCCCGTACACGGGCTGTTTGTTTATGATTAGCGTCGTACGAGAGACGTGGACGGTTATTCTCGTCGCGGAAAAAGGATTCCCCTCTCTCCCTCCATCCCTCCCGACGTGGGCTAGTAGCACGTAGACGTGCTGTTGGGTTTCTTGAGGTGTAACGCGGTTCTTCGTCAGATGGAAAAGACGCGAATCTCACGCGCAGCCTCGGTGTTTGTCTGTATCTCTCTCCTACTCTCGCCATTACAGTGTTTCTTTGTTACAAAGTGAATGGATTCTTCGAAATAACGACGTTAATTGCAAATCGCGACGTTTCGAAGTATACAACTTCTTCTTCAGGCTATTGCTGTAACGTCGTCAGGCTAGAATGTATCAGATGTAAGCTAGAGTAACTGCTATCTCGAGTGCAAGTGAGCAAATGACTGTCTGTGTCCGCCTCTCTGTTACGCTGTCACAGAGGGCGGCGGCTTCTGACGTCATCCTCATTCAGAGCACATATACAGTCAATTTAGTGAAGAAAACTCGCAAATAAAACATGAAAATGATCAGCTTTGGGTCAAACAATCCTCCCATTGTTTCTCAAAGACTTTTATCTGTCCCCCCATCCTTTCCTAACCCTGTAGGATTTTGTTTATCGTGTTTTTGACGCCAAAGTAATGTTTGTTTGTAAATAACTCGCGAGCTCCTTCATCAAAACACTCCAGACTTCCAAATATTGTAAGATAACAAATATAAGAATTTTTTGAAGTGCATTTGGCGTCGAACCAACAAAGTTTCCCTTTTGGAAAACACTAAAAAGTGTCCTAGAATTTCTTGCTGCGTCACAGCATATGCAAATCAATCAATCCTTGTCTGTCCATTATAAATAAATATAAATAGTTGAAAATCCATCGTGAAATCATGATCTTATAACAAATATGCCTTAAAACAGACAAAAAGTGAATGAGTATTTAAGTTTAAGGCATATTTAAGAGTATTTCAATTCACTGATGTTTCAATGTGGTGTTATTCAATGTCTTCTGTGTATTAAATTATAATAGTCAGTATGAATGTGGAGTTAAATACTGTAGAAGATTGCTGATGTTAAGAAATCCTTCTCAAAGTGGTCCTGAAGTGCCAAGACGTGGCTCTGGCTTGAGTTAGGTATCTAAGAATCCAGAAATCAGAACAGGTCTGATCTCGGTTAGGCACTGGCACACATTTCAAAGGCCCGCTTCAGTCCCAACTCCAAAAAAGGAACCCCCTCCAACAGCACCTCCACATGTTTTATTTGTTCCCATTGTTCTAAATGTTGTCTCATAGAGTCTGTGTCCTGTATCTCCTCCAAACAGGTGTATATTTATTGGTCTGATGTTGTTTTAATATTGTGTATATGTATATTTATGTATTTAAAACCATCATGATAAAAAATCAGTAATATATTTATTAGTGCAATTTAAGCAATCATGATTAAGTAATATATTCTATTAACTCTCACAAGTCCCCACATGTCCATCAAGTGGTAAAACGTTATATTGTGCATCTCTATCTACCCCATGACCTTTTGACCCCTGTATTATATTTTAAAGACTGAAATTGTTGTTACTAAACAGAATACTTTTTCTTGAGTTAATTAAATGTACAAAATCAATGTAATTAGCAAAACAGGGCCACAACACCAAGGGTTCACCGTGTCAGGGCTGGGACGCCGAGGGCCCACCACCCAAGGGCTGCAAAATCAAGGTGCACGCCAACCAGGTGCACCCCAATCAGGTGTTCTCCTGCCAGGGGTATTCGCCCAAGGTCTACCATCTCTAGGTGTAAGGTTTGAGGTGGGTGAATTCATTAGGTCTACCATCTCTAGGTGTAAGGTTTGAGGTGGGTGAATTCATTAGGTCTACCAACTCTAGGTGTCAGGTTTGAGGTGGGTGAATTCATTAGGTCTACCAACTCTAGGTGTCAGGTTTGGGGTGGGTGAATCCATTAGGTCCACTAAATCTAGGTGTAAGATTTGGGATGATAAGTTTCGTCAATTCCAGTGGCTTTAGGTGTTAGGTGTATGGGGGTGTACACCATAAAATAGGGTGTCTTTAGGTGTCAGGTGTGACGGGTTACATGCATAAAATTTTGGGACTTGAGGTTTAGGAGGAGAATGGGTACACGATTGATAATCAGGGTGTTACTTGGGGCCTGCTGGGTCATGCCAGCAGACACACCTGAACTCCATAAGAATTCTTATCATTATTGTGTGATTTTAAAGATAAGAGACACAGACCCTAAGGTCTCCAACACACTGACCAAAAGAAAAAAAATGAAAAACCAGACTTAGAAGAAAAATAACCATAAAAATGATTAAAATAGAAAGATGGACAGTAAGGTTACGCTTCGTTGAGGCCTCTGGGGTAGAGAGAGTCCAATTTTTTAATCCAGACCCTCTCCGCCCTGAGCCTCTCCGAGAGCGTCCAAAAGGGGTTCGACTCCAATCCTGAAACTCTGAGGGCATCTAGGCCATGTATTAAAAAATGTCTAACTACATATCGTCTCTTTTCAATTTTATTACGAATGTTATACGAATGCTGATAGATTCTAAGTAACAATTGGTTCTTTGTCTGCCCCACATATTGTTTGTGGCATTTGGAACAAGATATGAGATAGACACAGTTTGAGACATGTGCTGACATGTTTCTCTGCACTTGGAAGAGTTGTTTGTTGGTTTTATTCTGGACCATTCTTTTGCCCACAAAGTGCTTATAAACCCCAGATTTACTCACTTTACAGGATGTTGTGATTTTACTAGAAACCAAGGTATCCAATAAGTTCTTGTTTCGTTTGTAAGCCGCTATCGGTCTATGTTTGGTCAGAAATTTAGTTGGTTCCATGAATTTGGTGAAATTTTCCTTGGTTGCTCTATTTAATTGAGTACTTTGTTGTGAATAGAAGGAAACTAATGGTATGATTTTGTTTCTAATCTGTGTTTCCTTGGTTGGATTAGTCACAAAGTTAGTGAAGGCCCTAAGCACACTCCTCAAATAGCTTCTCGAGTACCCTCGCTTCTTCAAAGCTTTAAAGAGGATTCCTACAGCAATCTTAAACTCAGATGTTTGTGAGCATATTCTATGAAAGCGAAGAAGCTGTGATTTAAGAATTCCTTTAAAAGTATGCTTAGGGTGGTAACTGGCTCTGTGTAATAATGAGTGAGTGTCTGTGGGCTTAAAATACACTTTGTAGTCCAACTGATTGGTCATTTCAAATTTGGGTCCTTTGTAGGTGATGACATCAAGAAAATTAACTGAATTTTCATCAATTTCGTATTTTATCCTGATGGATTTTTGATGACGGTTCAGATGATCAGCAAATTCAATAAACTCCTCCTTACCGTATGTCCAGATGCCCCAGATGTCATCCAAAAATCTAAAATACGAGAAGGGCTGGAGATGAAAAGAGGACACCGCAGTTTGTTCCCAATGGGCCATATAGATATTGGCGTAAGAAGGGGCGAACTTCTTGCCCATGGCCGTCCCCTTAGTCTGCAAATAAAATTTAGAGCCAAATTCAAAATCGTTTTTAGTCAAATTAATTTCCAGTAGTTTTAAAATAAAATCATCGGGTCTTTTCACGTCAGGATATTTGTTCATGCAATCTCTCACGGCAGCCATACCGACTCCGGTCTCTATATTGGTGTACAAACTGTCGATGTCCATGGTGAAGAGAAATGAATTAGATGGGAGAATAAGATTTTTTGTTTTAGAGATAAAATCATAGGTGTCTTTTAGGTAACTACCATGACGTTGCGAAATGGGACTAAGGAAATACTCAATATATTCTGCTGTAAAATAAGTCTCACTGTCGCAATCCGACACGATAGGCCTCCCAGGAGGTATTTTATGTGGTGTACTCCACTTTTCTGGTTCTTTGTGTATTTTTGGTAACAAATAAAATCCTCTTGGTCTCGGTGTACCAGAACCAGACAAGTAATCTCTCTGTTTCCCACTAATTATCTTTTTCTCATACATCTCATTTAAAATTTCTCGTACTTCCAGTATGGTTTTTGGATAAATTGGTTCTGTGAGAGAGCAATAGTGCTCTGTCACAGAAAGTTGCCTTTTTCCTTCCCAAAGATAATCTGTTTTACTCATGATGACGACTGCATTACCCTTGTCAGCTGGTTTGATAACGATGTCACAATTGTTTTTAAGTTCATGAATTGCTTTTCTCTCACTTTTACTCAAATTCTGTCTTTCTAGAAGGCCCCAATTCAGGTGTTGATACGCATACCGATCTGCTCTAATTAGAGAAACCACCTGGGGTGGCAAACTAGACAAGGCAGGTGTCCAATCAGAATTATGAGTAAAAGGAGTTCTTTTTTTCTCACTTTTTTTGCCTTCAAAAAAGGCGTCTAATTTAATACGCCTATGATAGGCCTGTAGGCTCTGCAATAATTCTAATTTTTGTGTTTTGACGTTATCGGGGACCATAACAAAGGAAAGGCCTTTCTTCAAGATCGCCCGCTGTCCAGTTGTCAAGACGAGCGGGGACAAATTAACGATAAGTTTTTCTTGACTACCTATTGGGTTGACGGCGTCGGCAAGTTTAGCGACCGAACCCAATGTTCTAACATGTATCTGCCCGTTGCAGCTGTCCAGTGCAAGTTATCGCTTTCGACCTGAAACTGGGCAACGGGCAACAATTGGAGAAAGTTGAGACTGTCCTTGATGTACTTGTTTATGTCCTCAAGGTATCTTTGTTCATCAATCGGAAGCAAGTCACAATAATTGATCATCGGAACTACGATCTCGGTATGCGGTAATCGGGTTCTGGCTACTCTGTAAGCCCTCTGTATCTCTTTGTTCGTTGAAGTAAAACATCTCTGAGATCGGTTATTTAATCCAAACGACAACAACAACACTTCCGGTTCCATCGCGATTGTGGCTTTTTCTATGAGATTGCCCGCGTGTTGGAACTTCGCGCCCGGGAAGCTGTCTATTTGAAGATCAGAGATGTTGAAGGCCGGGATCCTGGAAACGTTAGAATCCCCGATTATCACATACCTTTTCTTTAGGTTCAAGCTCCAGTCAATTTGTTTACGGTCTGTGTTTATGTGACGGTATGGTCTGCCGACCGATTTTGGTGTCGGTGGAGCTATTATTGTGATTTGCTTCTGAGGTGTTTGTTCTATCTGCAGTGATTGGGTTGTGCGTTCCTCTTCTATGGGTCGCATAACAATCTTCTGTCCCTCTTCCTTTTCCACCACCTTTGTGGGTGTGATACGTGCTAAAGAGCTAACAGAATACTCAGAAATTTGATAATCCAGAGAATCATCAGAAGAAAAAAGAGGAAGGCTCTGAATTCTAGAAGAAGAAGAAGAAGAAGAAGAAGGGAGTGACTTTTTAGTCTCTTCAACCTTAGATGTGCTGGGAACAACGTTAGACGTGCTCGGACCAGCCTCAGTATGTGTACGTTTTGGTTCTTCTGAAACGACAATTTTTTCGTCTCTTTTCAAAATTCCTTCCTGAACCAAAATGTCAGTAATCTCCTTATAACGTTTCAGCTGTTCCTCATTAAAATCCTCCGTAAATGTCCTTTTCGTAACCTCTTGTGTATCAGTAACCTCTGTGGCCATGTCTGTGGCCAGATCTTGAGGTTCCTGATCCACATCAATCTCCTCTGCAAGAATTCTGCGTCTTGCACGTTGCAGTGGAGATCTTTGAGGTAAGGCTGGGGTTGGCTGTATGCCCGGTTTGGGCACCAGAGGGGGAAACTCCTGATCAAACGACCAGTCAGACCTATTAGGTGGGGGACTGGATGGAGTTCTTACATCCTCCCACCTTCTAGGTGATGTCTGTACCTCTACATGTATGTGAGAAGTATCTATTGTGTCATTTTCATAAGACCATTTGTTTGTCTGAGTGGTGTAATTATTTGGATCATAATAACGATAATCAATTTGATAATCGTCATTATTCCAGCGGTCATGTCGGTGAGCCCGTACACGGGCTGTTTGTTTATGATTAGCGTCGTACGAGAGACGTGGACGGTTATTCTCGTCGCGGAAAAAGGATTCCCCTCTCTCCCTCCATCCCTCCCGACGTGGGCTAGTAGCACGTAGACGTGCTGTTGGGTTTCTTGAGGTGTAACGCGGTTCTTCGTCAGATGGAAAAGACGCGAATCTCACGCGCAGCCTCGGTGTTTGTCTGTATCTCTCTCCTACTCTCGCCATTACAGTGTTTCTTTGTTACAAAGTGAATGGATTCTTCGAAATAACGACGTTAATTGCAAATCGCGACGTTTCGAAGTATACAACTTCTTCTTCAGGCTATTGCTGTAACGTCGTCAGGCTAGAATGTATCAGATGTAAGCTAGAGTAACTGCTATCTCGAGTGCAAGTGAGCAAATGACTGTCTGTGTCCGCCTCTCTGTTACGCTGTCACAGAGGGCGGCGGCTTCTGACGTCATCCTCATTCAGAGCACATATACAGTCAATTTAGTGAAGAAAACTCGCAAATAAAACATGAAAATGATCAGCTTTGGGTCAAACAATCCTCCCATTGTTTCTCAAAGACTTTTATCTGTCCCCCCATCCTTTCCTAACCCTGTAGGATTTTGTTTATCGTGTTTTTGACGCCAAAGTAATGTTTGTTTGTAAATAACTCGCGAGCTCCTTCATCAAAACACTCCAGACTTCCAAATATTGTAAGATAACAAATATAAGAATTTTTTGAAGTGCATTTGGCGTCGAACCAACAAAGTTTCCCTTTTGGAAAACACTAAAAAGTGTCCTAGAATTTCTTGCTGCGTCACAGCATATGCAAATCAATCAATCCTTGTCTGTCCATTATAAATAAATATAAATAGTTGAAAATCCATCGTGAAATCATGATCTTATAACAAATATGCCTTAAAACAGACAAAAAGTGAATGAGTATTTAAGTTTAAGGCATATTTAAGAGTATTTCAATTCACTGATGTTTCAATGTGGTGTTATTCAATGTCTTCTGTGTATTAAATTATAATAGTCAGTATGAATGTGGAGTTAAATACTGTAGAAGATTGCTGATGTTAAGAAATCCTTCTCAAAGTGGTCCTGAAGTGCCAAGACGTGGCTCTGGCTTGAGTTAGGTATCTAAGAATCCAGAAATCAGAACAGGTCTGATCTCGGTTAGGCACTGGCACACATTTCAAAGGCCCGCTTCAGTCCCAACTCCAAAAAAGGAACCCCCTCCAACAGCACCTCCACATGTTTTATTTGTTCCCATTGTTCTAAATGTTGTCTCATAGAGTCTGTGTCCTGTATCTCCTCCAAACAGGTGTATATTTATTGGTCTGATGTTGTTTTAATATTGTGTATATGTATATTTATGTATTTAAAACCATCATGATAAAAAATCAGTAATATATTTATTAGTGCAATTTAAGCAATCATGATTAAGTAATATATTCTATTAACTCTCACAAGTCCCCACATGTCCATCAAGTGGTAAAACGTTATATTGTGCATCTCTATCTACCCCATGACCTTTTGACCCCTGTATTATATTTTAAAGACTGAAATTGTTGTTACTAAACAGAATACTTTTTCTTGAGTTAATTAAATGTACAAAATCAATGTAATTAGCAAAACAGGGCCACAACACCAAGGGTTCACCGTGTCAGGGCTGGGACGCCGAGGGCCCACCACCCAAGGGCTGCAAAATCAAGGTGCACGCCAACCAGGTGCACCCCAATCAGGTGTTCTCCTGCCAGGGGTATTCGCCCAAGGTCTACCATCTCTAGGTGTAAGGTTTGAGGTGGGTGAATTCATTAGGTCTACCATCTCTAGGTGTAAGGTTTGAGGTGGGTGAATTCATTAGGTCTACCAACTCTAGGTGTCAGGTTTGAGGTGGGTGAATTCATTAGGTCTACCAACTCTAGGTGTCAGGTTTGGGGTGGGTGAATCCATTAGGTCCACTAAATCTAGGTGTAAGATTTGGGATGATAAGTTTCGTCAATTCCAGTGGCTTTAGGTGTTAGGTGTATGGGGGTGTACACCATAAAATAGGGTGTCTTTAGGTGTCAGGTGTGACGGGTTACATGCATAAAATTTTGGGACTTGAGGTTTAGGAGGAGAATGGGTACACGATTGATAATCAGGGTGTTACTTGGGGCCTGCTGGGTCATGCCAGCAGACACACCTGAACTCCATAAGAATTCTTATCATTATTGTGTGATTTTAAAGATAAGAGACACAGACCCTAAGGTCTCCAACACACTGACCAAAAGAAAAAAAAGGAAAAACCAGACTTAGAAGAAAAATAACCATAAAAATGATTAAAATAGAAAGATGGACAGTAAGGTTACGCTTCGTTGAGGCCTCTGGGGTAGAGAGAGTCCAATTTTTTAATCCAGACCCTCTCCGCCCTGAGCCTCTCCGAGAGCGTCCAAAAGGGGTTCGACTCCAATCCTGAAACTCTGAGGGCATCTAGGCCATGTATTAAAAAATGTCTAACTACATATCGTCTCTTTTCAATTTTATTACGAATGTTATACGAATGCTGATAGATTCTAAGTAACAATTGGTTCTTTGTCTGCCCCACATATTGTTTGTGGCATTTGGAACAAGATATGAGATAGACACAGTTTGAGACATGTGCTGACATGTTTCTCTGCACTTGGAAGAGTTGTTTGTTGGTTTTATTCTGGACCATTCTTTTGCCCACAAAGTGCTTATAAACCCCAGATTTACTCACTTTACAGGATGTTGTGATTTTACTAGAAACCAAGGTATCCAATAAGTTCTTGTTTCGTTTGTAAGCCGCTATCGGTCTATGTTTGGTCAGAAATTTAGTTGGTTCCATGAATTTGGTGAAATTTTCCTTGGTTGCTCTATTTAATTGAGTACTTTGTTGTGAATAGAAGGAAACTAATGGTATGATTTTGTTTCTAATCTGTGTTTCCTTGGTTGGATTAGTCACAAAGTTAGTGAAGGCCCTAAGCACACTCCTCAAATAGCTTCTCGAGTACCCTCGCTTCTTCAAAGCTTTAAAGAGGATTCCTACAGCAATCTTAAACTCAGATGTTTGTGAGCATATTCTATGAAAGCGAAGAAGCTGTGATTTAAGAATTCCTTTAAAAGTATGCTTAGGGTGGTAACTGGCTCTGTGTAATAATGAGTGAGTGTCTGTGGGCTTAAAATACACTTTGTAGTCCAACTGATTGGTCATTTCAAATTTGGGTCCTTTGTAGGTGATGACATCAAGAAAATTAACTGAATTTTCATCAATTTCGTATTTTATCCTGATGGATTTTTGATGACGGTTCAGATGATCAGCAAATTCAATAAACTCCTCCTTACCGTATGTCCAGATGCCCCAGATGTCATCCAAAAATCTAAAATACGAGAAGGGCTGGAGATGAAAAGAGGACACCGCAGTTTGTTCCCAATGGGCCATATAGATATTGGCGTAAGAAGGGGCGAACTTCTTGCCCATGGCCGTCCCCTTAGTCTGCAAATAAAATTTAGAGCCAAATTCAAAATCGTTTTTAGTCAAATTAATTTCCAGTAGTTTTAAAATAAAATCATCGGGTCTTTTCACGTCAGGATATTTGTTCATGCAATCTCTCACGGCAGCCATACCGACTCCGGTCTCTATATTGGTGTACAAACTGTCGATGTCCATGGTGAAGAGAAATGAATTAGATGGGAGAATAAGATTTTTTGTTTTAGAGATAAAATCATAGGTGTCTTTTAGGTAACTACCATGACGTTGCGAAATGGGACTAAGGAAATACTCAATATATTCTGCTGTAAAATAAGTCTCACTGTCGCAATCCGACACGATAGGCCTCCCAGGAGGTATTTTATGTGGTGTACTCCACTTTTCTGGTTCTTTGTGTATTTTTGGTAACAAATAAAATCCTCTTGGTCTCGGTGTACCAGAACCAGACAAGTAATCTCTCTGTTTCCCACTAATTATCTTTTTCTCATACATCTCATTTAAAATTTCTCGTACTTCCAGTATGGTTTTTGGATAAATTGGTTCTGTGAGAGAGCAATAGTGCTCTGTCACAGAAAGTTGCCTTTTTCCTTCCCAAAGATAATCTGTTTTACTCATGATGACGACTGCATTACCCTTGTCAGCTGGTTTGATAACGATGTCACAATTGTTTTTAAGTTCATGAATTGCTTTTCTCTCACTTTTACTCAAATTCTGTCTTTCTAGAAGGCCCCAATTCAGGTGTTGATACGCATACCGATCTGCTCTAATTAGAGAAACCACCTGGGGTGGCAAACTAGACAAGGCAGGTGTCCAATCAGAATTATGAGTAAAAGGAGTTCTTTTT
This sequence comes from Barbus barbus, assembly GCF_936440315.1. Lineage (NCBI taxonomy): Eukaryota > Metazoa > Chordata > Actinopteri > Cypriniformes > Cyprinidae > Barbus > Barbus barbus. The sequence continues at coordinate 24,008 of NW_027636811.1, read as the reverse complement.
TTCTCACTTTTTTTGCCTTCAAAAAAGGCGTCTAATTTAATACGCCTATGATAGGCCTGTAGGCTCTGCAATAATTCTAATTTTTGTGTTTTGACGTTATCGGGGACCATAACAAAGGAAAGGCCTTTCTTCAAGATCGCCCGCTGTCCAGTTGTCAAGACGAGCGGGGACAAATTAACGATAAGTTTTTCTTGACTACCTATTGGGTTGACGGCGTCGGCAAGTTTAGCGACCGAACCCAATGTTCTAACATGTATCTGCCCGTTGCAGCTGTCCAGTGCAAGTTATCGCTTTCGACCTGAAACTGGGCAACGGGCAACAATTGGAGAAAGTTGAGACTGTCCTTGATGTACTTGTTTATGTCCTCAAGGTATCTTTGTTCATCAATCGGAAGCAAGTCACAATAATTGATCATCGGAACTACGATCTCGGTATGCGGTAATCGGGTTCTGGCTACTCTGTAAGCCCTCTGTATCTCTTTGTTCGTTGAAGTAAAACATCTCTGAGATCGGTTATTTAATCCAAACGACAACAACAACACTTCCGGTTCCATCGCGATTGTGGCTTTTTCTATGAGATTGCCCGCGTGTTGGAACTTCGCGCCCGGGAAGCTGTCTATTTGAAGATCAGAGATGTTGAAGGCCGGGATCCTGGAAACGTTAGAATCCCCGATTATCACATACCTTTTCTTTAGGTTCAAGCTCCAGTCAATTTGTTTACGGTCTGTGTTTATGTGACGGTATGGTCTGCCGACCGATTTTGGTGTCGGTGGAGCTATTATTGTGATTTGCTTCTGAGGTGTTTGTTCTATCTGCAGTGATTGGGTTGTGCGTTCCTCTTCTATGGGTCGCATAACAATCTTCTGTCCCTCTTCCTTTTCCACCACCTTTGTGGGTGTGATACGTGCTAAAGAGCTAACAGAATACTCAGAAATTTGATAATCCAGAGAATCATCAGAAGAAAAAAGAGGAAGGCTCTGAATTCTAGAAGAAGAAGAAGAAGAAGAAGAAGGGAGTGACTTTTTAGTCTCTTCAACCTTAGATGTGCTGGGAACAACGTTAGACGTGCTCGGACCAGCCTCAGTATGTGTACGTTTTGGTTCTTCTGAAACGACAATTTTTTCGTCTCTTTTCAAAATTCCTTCCTGAACCAAAATGTCAGTAATCTCCTTATAACGTTTCAGCTGTTCCTCATTAAAATCCTCCGTAAATGTCCTTTTCGTAACCTCTTGTGTATCAGTAACCTCTGTGGCCATGTCTGTGGCCAGATCTTGAGGTTCCTGATCCACATCAATCTCCTCTGCAAGAATTCTGCGTCTTGCACGTTGCAGTGGAGATCTTTGAGGTAAGGCTGGGGTTGGCTGTATGCCCGGTTTGGGCACCAGAGGGGGAAACTCCTGATCAAACGACCAGTCAGACCTATTAGGTGGGGGACTGGATGGAGTTCTTACATCCTCCCACCTTCTAGGTGATGTCTGTACCTCTACATGTATGTGAGAAGTATCTATTGTGTCATTTTCATAAGACCATTTGTTTGTCTGAGTGGTGTAATTATTTGGATCATAATAACGATAATCAATTTGATAATCGTCATTATTCCAGCGGTCATGTCGGTGAGCCCGTACACGGGCTGTTTGTTTATGATTAGCGTCGTACGAGAGACGTGGACGGTTATTCTCGTCGCGGAAAAAGGATTCCCCTCTCTCCCTCCATCCCTCCCGACGTGGGCTAGTAGCACGTAGACGTGCTGTTGGGTTTCTTGAGGTGTAACGCGGTTCTTCGTCAGATGGAAAAGACGCGAATCTCACGCGCAGCCTCGGTGTTTGTCTGTATCTCTCTCCTACTCTCGCCATTACAGTGTTTCTTTGTTACAAAGTGAATGGATTCTTCGAAATAACGACGTTAATTGCAAATCGCGACGTTTCGAAGTATACAACTTCTTCTTCAGGCTATTGCTGTAACGTCGTCAGGCTAGAATGTATCAGATGTAAGCTAGAGTAACTGCTATCTCGAGTGCAAGTGAGCAAATGACTGTCTGTGTCCGCCTCTCTGTTACGCTGTCACAGAGGGCGGCGGCTTCTGACGTCATCCTCATTCAGAGCACATATACAGTCAATTTAGTGAAGAAAACTCGCAAATAAAACATGAAAATGATCAGCTTTGGGTCAAACAATCCTCCCATTGTTTCTCAAAGACTTTTATCTGTCCCCCCATCCTTTCCTAACCCTGTAGGATTTTGTTTATCGTGTTTTTGACGCCAAAGTAATGTTTGTTTGTAAATAACTCGCGAGCTCCTTCATCAAAACACTCCAGACTTCCAAATATTGTAAGATAACAAATATAAGAATTTTTTGAAGTGCATTTGGCGTCGAACCAACAAAGTTTCCCTTTTGGAAAACACTAAAAAGTGTCCTAGAATTTCTTGCTGCGTCACAGCATATGCAAATCAATCAATCCTTGTCTGTCCATTATAAATAAATATAAATAGTTGAAAATCCATCGTGAAATCATGATCTTATAACAAATATGCCTTAAAACAGACAAAAAGTGAATGAGTATTTAAGTTTAAGGCATATTTAAGAGTATTTCAATTCACTGATGTTTCAATGTGGTGTTATTCAATGTCTTCTGTGTATTAAATTATAATAGTCAGTATGAATGTGGAGTTAAATACTGTAGAAGATTGCTGATGTTAAGAAATCCTTCTCAAAGTGGTCCTGAAGTGCCAAGACGTGGCTCTGGCTTGAGTTAGGTATCTAAGAATCCAGAAATCAGAACAGGTCTGATCTCGGTTAGGCACTGGCACACATTTCAAAGGCCCGCTTCAGTCCCAACTCCAAAAAAGGAACCCCCTCCAACAGCACCTCCACATGTTTTATTTGTTCCCATTGTTCTAAATGTTGTCTCATAGAGTCTGTGTCCTGTATCTCCTCCAAACAGGTGTATATTTATTGGTCTGATGTTGTTTTAATATTGTGTATATGTATATTTATGTATTTAAAACCATCATGATAAAAAATCAGTAATATATTTATTAGTGCAATTTAAGCAATCATGATTAAGTAATATATTCTATTAACTCTCACAAGTCCCCACATGTCCATCAAGTGGTAAAACGTTATATTGTGCATCTCTATCTACCCCATGACCTTTTGACCCCTGTATTATATTTTAAAGACTGAAATTGTTGTTACTAAACAGAATACTTTTTCTTGAGTTAATTAAATGTACAAAATCAATGTAATTAGCAAAACAGGGCCACAACACCAAGGGTTCACCGTGTCAGGGCTGGGACGCCGAGGGCCCACCACCCAAGGGCTGCAAAATCAAGGTGCACGCCAACCAGGTGCACCCCAATCAGGTGTTCTCCTGCCAGGGGTATTCGCCCAAGGTCTACCATCTCTAGGTGTAAGGTTTGAGGTGGGTGAATTCATTAGGTCTACCATCTCTAGGTGTAAGGTTTGAGGTGGGTGAATTCATTAGGTCTACCAACTCTAGGTGTCAGGTTTGAGGTGGGTGAATTCATTAGGTCTACCAACTCTAGGTGTCAGGTTTGGGGTGGGTGAATCCATTAGGTCCACTAAATCTAGGTGTAAGATTTGGGATGATAAGTTTCGTCAATTCCAGTGGCTTTAGGTGTTAGGTGTATGGGGGTGTACACCATAAAATAGGGTGTCTTTAGGTGTCAGGTGTGACGGGTTACATGCATAAAATTTTGGGACTTGAGGTTTAGGAGGAGAATGGGTACACGATTGATAATCAGGGTGTTACTTGGGGCCTGCTGGGTCATGCCAGCAGACACACCTGAACTCCATAAGAATTCTTATCATTATTGTGTGATTTTAAAGATAAGAGACACAGACCCTAAGGTCTCCAACACACTGACCAAAAGAAAAAAAAGGAAAAACCAGACTTAGAAGAAAAATAACCATAAAAATGATTAAAATAGAAAGATGGACAGTAAGGTTACGCTTCGTTGAGGCCTCTGGGGTAGAGAGAGTCCAATTTTTTAATCCAGACCCTCTCCGCCCTGAGCCTCTCCGAGAGCGTCCAAAAGGGGTTCGACTCCAATCCTGAAACTCTGAGGGCATCTAGGCCATGTATTAAAAAATGTCTAACTACATATCGTCTCTTTTCAATTTTATTACGAATGTTATACGAATGCTGATAGATTCTAAGTAACAATTGGTTCTTTGTCTGCCCCACATATTGTTTGTGGCATTTGGAACAAGATATGAGATAGACACAGTTTGAGACATGTGCTGACATGTTTCTCTGCACTTGGAAGAGTTGTTTGTTGGTTTTATTCTGGACCATTCTTTTGCCCACAAAGTGCTTATAAACCCCAGATTTACTCACTTTACAGGATGTTGTGATTTTACTAGAAACCAAGGTATCCAATAAGTTCTTGTTTCGTTTGTAAGCCGCTATCGGTCTATGTTTGGTCAGAAATTTAGTTGGTTCCATGAATTTGGTGAAATTTTCCTTGGTTGCTCTATTTAATTGAGTACTTTGTTGTGAATAGAAGGAAACTAATGGTATGATTTTGTTTCTAATCTGTGTTTCCTTGGTTGGATTAGTCACAAAGTTAGTGAAGGCCCTAAGCACACTCCTCAAATAGCTTCTCGAGTACCCTCGCTTCTTCAAAGCTTTAAAGAGGATTCCTACAGCAATCTTAAACTCAGATGTTTGTGAGCATATTCTATGAAAGCGAAGAAGCTGTGATTTAAGAATTCCTTTAAAAGTATGCTTAGGGTGGTAACTGGCTCTGTGTAATAATGAGTGAGTGTCTGTGGGCTTAAAATACACTTTGTAGTCCAACTGATTGGTCATTTCAAATTTGGGTCCTTTGTAGGTGATGACATCAAGAAAATTAACTGAATTTTCATCAATTTCGTATTTTATCCTGATGGATTTTTGATGACGGTTCAGATGATCAGCAAATTCAATAAACTCCTCCTTACCGTATGTCCAGATGCCCCAGATGTCATCCAAAAATCTAAAATACGAGAAGGGCTGGAGATGAAAAGAGGACACCGCAGTTTGTTCCCAATGGGCCATATAGATATTGGCGTAAGAAGGGGCGAACTTCTTGCCCATGGCCGTCCCCTTAGTCTGCAAATAAAATTTAGAGCCAAATTCAAAATCGTTTTTAGTCAAATTAATTTCCAGTAGTTTTAAAATAAAATCATCGGGTCTTTTCACGTCAGGATATTTGTTCATGCAATCTCTCACGGCAGCCATACCGACTCCGGTCTCTATATTGGTGTACAAACTGTCGATGTCCATGGTGAAGAGAAATGAATTAGATGGGAGAATAAGATTTTTTGTTTTAGAGATAAAATCATAGGTGTCTTTTAGGTAACTACCATGACGTTGCGAAATGGGACTAAGGAAATACTCAATATATTCTGCTGTAAAATAAGTCTCACTGTCGCAATCCGACACGATAGGCCTCCCAGGAGGTATTTTATGTGGTGTACTCCACTTTTCTGGTTCTTTGTGTATTTTTGGTAACAAATAAAATCCTCTTGGTCTCGGTGTACCAGAACCAGACAAGTAATCTCTCTGTTTCCCACTAATTATCTTTTTCTCATACATCTCATTTAAAATTTCTCGTACTTCCAGTATGGTTTTTGGATAAATTGGTTCTGTGAGAGAGCAATAGTGCTCTGTCACAGAAAGTTGCCTTTTTCCTTCCCAAAGATAATCTGTTTTACTCATGATGACGACTGCATTACCCTTGTCAGCTGGTTTGATAACGATGTCACAATTGTTTTTAAGTTCATGAATTGCTTTTCTCTCACTTTTACTCAAATTCTGTCTTTCTAGAAGGCCCCAATTCAGGTGTTGATACGCATACCGATCTGCTCTAATTAGAGAAACCACCTGGGGTGGCAAACTAGACAAGGCAGGTGTCCAATCAGAATTATGAGTAAAAGGAGTTCTTTTTTTCTCACTTTTTTTGCCTTCAAAAAAGGCGTCTAATTTAATACGCCTATGATAGGCCTGTAGGCTCTGCAATAATTCTAATTTTTGTGTTTTGACGTTATCGGGGACCATAACAAAGGAAAGGCCTTTCTTCAAGATCGCCCGCTGTCCAGTTGTCAAGACGAGCGGGGACAAATTAACGATAAGTTTTTCTTGACTACCTATTGGGTTGACGGCGTCGGCAAGTTTAGCGACCGAACCCAATGTTCTAACATGTATCTGCCCGTTGCAGCTGTCCAGTGCAAGTTATCGCTTTCGACCTGAAACTGGGCAACGGGCAACAATTGGAGAAAGTTGAGACTGTCCTTGATGTACTTGTTTATGTCCTCAAGGTATCTTTGTTCATCAATCGGAAGCAAGTCACAATAATTGATCATCGGAACTACGATCTCGGTATGCGGTAATCGGGTTCTGGCTACTCTGTAAGCCCTCTGTATCTCTTTGTTCGTTGAAGTAAAACATCTCTGAGATCGGTTATTTAATCCAAACGACAACAACAACACTTCCGGTTCCATCGCGATTGTGGCTTTTTCTATGAGATTGCCCGCGTGTTGGAACTTCGCGCCCGGGAAGCTGTCTATTTGAAGATCAGAGATGTTGAAGGCCGGGATCCTGGAAACGTTAGAATCCCCGATTATCACATACCTTTTCTTTAGGTTCAAGCTCCAGTCAATTTGTTTACGGTCTGTGTTTATGTGACGGTATGGTCTGCCGACCGATTTTGGTGTCGGTGGAGCTATTATTGTGATTTGCTTCTGAGGTGTTTGTTCTATCTGCAGTGATTGGGTTGTGCGTTCCTCTTCTATGGGTCGCATAACAATCTTCTGTCCCTCTTCCTTTTCCACCACCTTTGTGGGTGTGATACGTGCTAAAGAGCTAACAGAATACTCAGAAATTTGATAATCCAGAGAATCATCAGAAGAAAAAAGAGGAAGGCTCTGAATTCTAGAAGAAGAAGAAGAAGAAGAAGAAGGGAGTGACTTTTTAGTCTCTTCAACCTTAGATGTGCTGGGAACAACGTTAGACGTGCTCGGACCAGCCTCAGTATGTGTACGTTTTGGTTCTTCTGAAACGACAATTTTTTCGTCTCTTTTCAAAATTCCTTCCTGAACCAAAATGTCAGTAATCTCCTTATAACGTTTCAGCTGTTCCTCATTAAAATCCTCCGTAAATGTCCTTTTCGTAACCTCTTGTGTATCAGTAACCTCTGTGGCCATGTCTGTGGCCAGATCTTGAGGTTCCTGATCCACATCAATCTCCTCTGCAAGAATTCTGCGTCTTGCACGTTGCAGTGGAGATCTTTGAGGTAAGGCTGGGGTTGGCTGTATGCCCGGTTTGGGCACCAGAGGGGGAAACTCCTGATCAAACGACCAGTCAGACCTATTAGGTGGGGGACTGGATGGAGTTCTTACATCCTCCCACCTTCTAGGTGATGTCTGTACCTCTACATGTATGTGAGAAGTATCTATTGTGTCATTTTCATAAGACCATTTGTTTGTCTGAGTGGTGTAATTATTTGGATCATAATAACGATAATCAATTTGATAATCGTCATTATTCCAGCGGTCATGTCGGTGAGCCCGTACACGGGCTGTTTGTTTATGATTAGCGTCGTACGAGAGACGTGGACGGTTATTCTCGTCGCGGAAAAAGGATTCCCCTCTCTCCCTCCATCCCTCCCGACGTGGGCTAGTAGCACGTAGACGTGCTGTTGGGTTTCTTGAGGTGTAACGCGGTTCTTCGTCAGATGGAAAAGACGCGAATCTCACGCGCAGCCTCGGTGTTTGTCTGTATCTCTCTCCTACTCTCGCCATTACAGTGTTTCTTTGTTACAAAGTGAATGGATTCTTCGAAATAACGACGTTAATTGCAAATCGCGACGTTTCGAAGTATACAACTTCTTCTTCAGGCTATTGCTGTAACGTCGTCAGGCTAGAATGTATCAGATGTAAGCTAGAGTAACTGCTATCTCGAGTGCAAGTGAGCAAATGACTGTCTGTGTCCGCCTCTCTGTTACGCTGTCACAGAGGGCGGCGGCTTCTGACGTCATCCTCATTCAGAGCACATATACAGTCAATTTAGTGAAGAAAACTCGCAAATAAAACATGAAAATGATCAGCTTTGGGTCAAACAATCCTCCCATTGTTTCTCAAAGACTTTTATCTGTCCCCCCATCCTTTCCTAACCCTGTAGGATTTTGTTTATCGTGTTTTTGACGCCAAAGTAATGTTTGTTTGTAAATAACTCGCGAGCTCCTTCATCAAAACACTCCAGACTTCCAAATATTGTAAGATAACAAATATAAGAATTTTTTGAAGTGCATTTGGCGTCGAACCAACAAAGTTTCCCTTTTGGAAAACACTAAAAAGTGTCCTAGAATTTCTTGCTGCGTCACAGCATATGCAAATCAATCAATCCTTGTCTGTCCATTATAAATAAATATAAATAGTTGAAAATCCATCGTGAAATCATGATCTTATAACAAATATGCCTTAAAACAGACAAAAAGTGAATGAGTATTTAAGTTTAAGGCATATTTAAGAGTATTTCAATTCACTGATGTTTCAATGTGGTGTTATTCAATGTCTTCTGTGTATTAAATTATAATAGTCAGTATGAATGTGGAGTTAAATACTGTAGAAGATTGCTGATGTTAAGAAATCCTTCTCAAAGTGGTCCTGAAGTGCCAAGACGTGGCTCTGGCTTGAGTTAGGTATCTAAGAATCCAGAAATCAGAACAGGTCTGATCTCGGTTAGGCACTGGCACACATTTCAAAGGCCCGCTTCAGTCCCAACTCCAAAAAAGGAACCCCCTCCAACAGCACCTCCACATGTTTTATTTGTTCCCATTGTTCTAAATGTTGTCTCATAGAGTCTGTGTCCTGTATCTCCTCCAAACAGGTGTATATTTATTGGTCTGATGTTGTTTTAATATTGTGTATATGTATATTTATGTATTTAAAACCATCATGATAAAAAATCAGTAATATATTTATTAGTGCAATTTAAGCAATCATGATTAAGTAATATATTCTATTAACTCTCACAAGTCCCCACATGTCCATCAAGTGGTAAAACGTTATATTGTGCATCTCTATCTACCCCATGACCTTTTGACCCCTGTATTATATTTTAAAGACTGAAATTGTTGTTACTAAACAGAATACTTTTTCTTGAGTTAATTAAATGTACAAAATCAATGTAATTAGCAAAACAGGGCCACAACACCAAGGGTTCACCGTGTCAGGGCTGGGACGCCGAGGGCCCACCACCCAAGGGCTGCAAAATCAAGGTGCACGCCAACCAGGTGCACCCCAATCAGGTGTTCTCCTGCCAGGGGTATTCGCCCAAGGTCTACCATCTCTAGGTGTAAGGTTTGAGGTGGGTGAATTCATTAGGTCTACCATCTCTAGGTGTAAGGTTTGAGGTGGGTGAATTCATTAGGTCTACCAACTCTAGGTGTCAGGTTTGAGGTGGGTGAATTCATTAGGTCTACCAACTCTAGGTGTCAGGTTTGGGGTGGGTGAATCCATTAGGTCCACTAAATCTAGGTGTAAGATTTGGGATGATAAGTTTCGTCAATTCCAGTGGCTTTAGGTGTTAGGTGTATGGGGGTGTACACCATAAAATAGGGTGTCTTTAGGTGTCAGGTGTGACGGGTTACATGCATAAAATTTTGGGACTTGAGGTTTAGGAGGAGAATGGGTACACGATTGATAATCAGGGTGTTACTTGGGGCCTGCTGGGTCATGCCAGCAGACACACCTGAACTCCATAAGAATTCTTATCATTATTGTGTGATTTTAAAGATAAGAGACACAGACCCTAAGGTCTCCAACACACTGACCAAAAGAAAAAAAAGGAAAAACCAGACTTAGAAGAAAAATAACCATAAAAATGATTAAAATAGAAAGATGGACAGTAAGGTTACGCTTCGTTGAGGCCTCTGGGGTAGAGAGAGTCCAATTTTTTAATCCAGACCCTCTCCGCCCTGAGCCTCTCCGAGAGCGTCCAAAAGGGGTTCGACTCCAATCCTGAAACTCTGAGGGCATCTAGGCCATGTATTAAAAAATGTCTAACTACATATCGTCTCTTTTCAATTTTATTACGAATGTTATACGAATGCTGATAGATTCTAAGTAACAATTGGTTCTTTGTCTGCCCCACATATTGTTTGTGGCATTTGGAACAAGATATGAGATAGACACAGTTTGAGACATGTGCTGACATGTTTCTCTGCACTTGGAAGAGTTGTTTGTTGGTTTTATTCTGGACCATTCTTTTGCCCACAAAGTGCTTATAAACCCCAGATTTACTCACTTTACAGGATGTTGTGATTTTACTAGAAACCAAGGTATCCAATAAGTTCTTGTTTCGTTTGTAAGCCGCTATCGGTCTATGTTTGGTCAGAAATTTAGTTGGTTCCATGAATTTGGTGAAATTTTCCTTGGTTGCTCTATTTAATTGAGTACTTTGTTGTGAATAGAAGGAAACTAATGGTATGATTTTGTTTCTAATCTGTGTTTCCTTGGTTGGATTAGTCACAAAGTTAGTGAAGGCCCTAAGCACACTCCTCAAATAGCTTCTCGAGTACCCTCGCTTCTTCAAAGCTTTAAAGAGGATTCCTACAGCAATCTTAAACTCAGATGTTTGTGAGCATATTCTATGAAAGCGAAGAAGCTGTGATTTAAGAATTCCTTTAAAAGTATGCTTAGGGTGGTAACTGGCTCTGTGTAATAATGAGTGAGTGTCTGTGGGCTTAAAATACACTTTGTAGTCCAACTGATTGGTCATTTCAAATTTGGGTCCTTTGTAGGTGATGACATCAAGAAAATTAACTGAATTTTCATCAATTTCGTATTTTATCCTGATGGATTTTTGATGACGGTTCAGATGATCAGCAAATTCAATAAACTCCTCCTTACCGTATGTCCAGATGCCCCAGATGTCATCCAAAAATCTAAAATACGAGAAGGGCTGGAGATGAAAAGAGGACACCGCAGTTTGTTCCCAATGGGCCATATAGATATTGGCGTAAGAAGGGGCGAACTTCTTGCCCATGGCCGTCCCCTTAGTCTGCAAATAAAATTTAGAGCCAAATTCAAAATCGTTTTTAGTCAAATTAATTTCCAGTAGTTTTAAAATAAAATCATCGGGTCTTTTCACGTCAGGATATTTGTTCATGCAATCTCTCACGGCAGCCATACCGACTCCGGTCTCTATATTGGTGTACAAACTGTCGATGTCCATGGTGAAGAGAAATGAATTAGATGGGAGAATAAGATTTTTTGTTTTAGAGATAAAATCATAGGTGTCTTTTAGGTAACTACCATGACGTTGCGAAATGGGACTAAGGAAATACTCAATATATTCTGCTGTAAAATAAGTCTCACTGTCGCAATCCGACACGATAGGCCTCCCAGGAGGTATTTTATGTGGTGTACTCCACTTTTCTGGTTCTTTGTGTATTTTTGGTAACAAATAAAATCCTCTTGGTCTCGGTGTACCAGAACCAGACAAGTAATCTCTCTGTTTCCCACTAATTATCTTTTTCTCATACATCTCATTTAAAATTTCTCGTACTTCCAGTATGGTTTTTGGATAAATTGGTTCTGTGAGAGAGCAATAGTGCTCTGTCACAGAAAGTTGCCTTTTTCCTTCCCAAAGATAATCTGTTTTACTCATGATGACGACTGCATTACCCTTGTCAGCTGGTTTGATAACGATGTCACAATTGTTTTTAAGTTCATGAATTGCTTTTCTCTCACTTTTACTCAAATTCTGTCTTTCTAGAAGGCCCCAATTCAGGTGTTGATACGCATACCGATCTGCTCTAATTAGAGAAACCACCTGGGGTGGCAAACTAGACAAGGCAGGTGTCCAATCAGAATTATGAGTAAAAGGAGTTCTTTTTTTCTCACTTTTTTTGCCTTCAAAAAAGGCGTCTAATTTAATACGCCTATGATAGGCCTGTAGGCTCTGCAATAATTCTAATTTTTGTGTTTTGACGTTATCGGGGACCATAACAAAGGAAAGGCCTTTCTTCAAGATCGCCCGCTGTCCAGTTGTCAAGACGAGCGGGGACAAATTAACGATAAGTTTTTCTTGACTACCTATTGGGTTGACGGCGTCGGCAAGTTTAGCGACCGAACCCAATGTTCTAACATGTATCTGCCCGTTGCAGCTGTCCAGTGCAAGTTATCGCTTTCGACCTGAAACTGGGCAACGGGCAACAATTGGAGAAAGTTGAGACTGTCCTTGATGTACTTGTTTATGTCCTCAAGGTATCTTTGTTCATCAATCGGAAGCAAGTCACAATAATTGATCATCGGAACTACGATCTCGGTATGCGGTAATCGGGTTCTGGCTACTCTGTAAGCCCTCTGTATCTCTTTGTTCGTTGAAGTAAAACATCTCTGAGATCGGTTATTTAATCCAAACGACAACAACAACACTTCCGGTTCCATCGCGATTGTGGCTTTTTCTATGAGATTGCCCGCGTGTTGGAACTTCGCGCCCGGGAAGCTGTCTATTTGAAGATCAGAGATGTTGAAGGCCGGGATCCTGGAAACGTTAGAATCCCCGATTATCACATACCTTTTCTTTAGGTTCAAGCTCCAGTCAATTTGTTTACGGTCTGTGTTTATGTGACGGTATGGTCTGCCGACCGATTTTGGTGTCGGTGGAGCTATTATTGTGATTTGCTTCTGAGGTGTTTGTTCTATCTGCAGTGATTGGGTTGTGCGTTCCTCTTCTATGGGTCGCATAACAATCTTCTGTCCCTCTTCCTTTTCCACCACCTTTGTGGGTGTGATACGTGCTAAAGAGCTAACAGAATACTCAGAAATTTGATAATCCAGAGAATCATCAGAAGAAAAAAGAGGAAGGCTCTGAATTCTAGAAGAAGAAGAAGAAGAAGAAGAAGGGAGTGACTTTTTAGTCTCTTCAACCTTAGATGTGCTGGGAACAACGTTAGACGTGCTCGGACCAGCCTCAGTATGTGTACGTTTTGGTTCTTCTGAAACGACAATTTTTTCGTCTCTTTTCAAAATTCCTTCCTGAACCAAAATGTCAGTAATCTCCTTATAACGTTTCAGCTGTTCCTCATTAAAATCCTCCGTAAATGTCCTTTTCGTAACCTCTTGTGTATCAGTAACCTCTGTGGCCATGTCTGTGGCCAGATCTTGAGGTTCCTGATCCACATCAATCTCCTCTGCAAGAATTCTGCGTCTTGCACGTTGCAGTGGAGATCTTTGAGGTAAGGCTGGGGTTGGCTGTATGCCCGGTTTGGGCACCAGAGGGGGAAACTCCTGATCAAACGACCAGTCAGACCTATTAGGTGGGGGACTGGATGGAGTTCTTACATCCTCCCACCTTCTAGGTGATGTCTGTACCTCTACATGTATGTGAGAAGTATCTATTGTGTCATTTTCATAAGACCATTTGTTTGTCTGAGTGGTGTAATTATTTGGATCATAATAACGATAATCAATTTGATAATCGTCATTATTCCAGCGGTCATGTCGGTGAGCCCGTACACGGGCTGTTTGTTTATGATTAGCGTCGTACGAGAGACGTGGACGGTTATTCTCGTCGCGGAAAAAGGATTCCCCTCTCTCCCTCCATCCCTCCCGACGTGGGCTAGTAGCACGTAGACGTGCTGTTGGGTTTCTTGAGGTGTAACGCGGTTCTTCGTCAGATGGAAAAGACGCGAATCTCACGCGCAGCCTCGGTGTTTGTCTGTATCTCTCTCCTACTCTCGCCATTACAGTGTTTCTTTGTTACAAAGTGAATGGATTCTTCGAAATAACGACGTTAATTGCAAATCGCGACGTTTCGAAGTATACAACTTCTTCTTCAGGCTATTGCTGTAACGTCGTCAGGCTAGAATGTATCAGATGTAAGCTAGAGTAACTGCTATCTCGAGTGCAAGTGAGCAAATGACTGTCTGTGTCCGCCTCTCTGTTACGCTGTCACAGAGGGCGGCGGCTTCTGACGTCATCCTCATTCAGAGCACATATACAGTCAATTTAGTGAAGAAAACTCGCAAATAAAACATGAAAATGATCAGCTTTGGGTCAAACAATCCTCCCATTGTTTCTCAAAGACTTTTATCTGTCCCCCCATCCTTTCCTAACCCTGTAGGATTTTGTTTATCGTGTTTTTGACGCCAAAGTAATGTTTGTTTGTAAATAACTCGCGAGCTCCTTCATCAAAACACTCCAGACTTCCAAATATTGTAAGATAACAAATATAAGAATTTTTTGAAGTGCATTTGGCGTCGAACCAACAAAGTTTCCCTTTTGGAAAACACTAAAAAGTGTCCTAGAATTTCTTGCTGCGTCACAGCATATGCAAATCAATCAATCCTTGTCTGTCCATTATAAATAAATATAAATAGTTGAAAATCCATCGTGAAATCATGATCTTATAACAAATATGCCTTAAAACAGACAAAAAGTGAATGAGTATTTAAGTTTAAGGCATATTTAAGAGTATTTCAATTCACTGATGTTTCAATGTGGTGTTATTCAATGTCTTCTGTGTATTAAATTATAATAGTCAGTATGAATGTGGAGTTAAATACTGTAGAAGATTGCTGATGTTAAGAAATCCTTCTCAAAGTGGTCCTGAAGTGCCAAGACGTGGCTCTGGCTTGAGTTAGGTATCTAAGAATCCAGAAATCAGAACAGGTCTGATCTCGGTTAGGCACTGGCACACATTTCAAAGGCCCGCTTCAGTCCCAACTCCAAAAAAGGAACCCCCTCCAACAGCACCTCCACATGTTTTATTTGTTCCCATTGTTCTAAATGTTGTCTCATAGAGTCTGTGTCCTGTATCTCCTCCAAACAGGTGTATATTTATTGGTCTGATGTTGTTTTAATATTGTGTATATGTATATTTATGTATTTAAAACCATCATGATAAAAAATCAGTAATATATTTATTAGTGCAATTTAAGCAATCATGATTAAGTAATATATTCTATTAACTCTCACAAGTCCCCACATGTCCATCAAGTGGTAAAACGTTATATTGTGCATCTCTATCTACCCCATGACCTTTTGACCCCTGTATTATATTTTAAAGACTGAAATTGTTGTTACTAAACAGAATACTTTTTCTTGAGTTAATTAAATGTACAAAATCAATGTAATTAGCAAAACAGGGCCACAACACCAAGGGTTCACCGTGTCAGGGCTGGGACGCCGAGGGCCCACCACCCAAGGGCTGCAAAATCAAGGTGCACGCCAACCAGGTGCACCCCAATCAGGTGTTCTCCTGCCAGGGGTATTCGCCCAAGGTCTACCATCTCTAGGTGTAAGGTTTGAGGTGGGTGAATTCATTAGGTCTACCATCTCTAGGTGTAAGGTTTGAGGTGGGTGAATTCATTAGGTCTACCAACTCTAGGTGTCAGGTTTGAGGTGGGTGAATTCATTAGGTCTACCAACTCTAGGTGTCAGGTTTGGGGTGGGTGAATCCATTAGGTCCACTAAATCTAGGTGTAAGATTTGGGATGATAAGTTTCGTCAATTCCAGTGGCTTTAGGTGTTAGGTGTATGGGGGTGTACACCATAAAATAGGGTGTCTTTAGGTGTCAGGTGTGACGGGTTACATGCATAAAATTTTGGGACTTGAGGTTTAGGAGGAGAATGGGTACACGATTGATAATCAGGGTGTTACTTGGGGCCTGCTGGGTCATGCCAGCAGACACACCTGAACTCCATAAGAATTCTTATCATTATTGTGTGATTTTAAAGATAAGAGACACAGACCCTAAGGTCTCCAACACACTGACCAAAAGAAAAAAAAGGAAAAACCAGACTTAGAAGAAAAATAACCATAAAAATGATTAAAATAGAAAGATGGACAGTAAGGTTACGCTTCGTTGAGGCCTCTGGGGTAGAGAGAGTCCAATTTTTTAATCCAGACCCTCTCCGCCCTGAGCCTCTCCGAGAGCGTCCAAAAGGGGTTCGACTCCAATCCTGAAACTCTGAGGGCATCTAGGCCATGTATTAAAAAATGTCTAACTACATATCGTCTCTTTTCAATTTTATTACGAATGTTATACGAATGCTGATAGATTCTAAGTAACAATTGGTTCTTTGTCTGCCCCACATATTGTTTGTGGCATTTGGAACAAGATATGAGATAGACACAGTTTGAGACATGTGCTGACATGTTTCTCTGCACTTGGAAGAGTTGTTTGTTGGTTTTATTCTGGACCATTCTTTTGCCCACAAAGTGCTTATAAACCCCAGATTTACTCACTTTACAGGATGTTGTGATTTTACTAGAAACCAAGGTATCCAATAAGTTCTTGTTTCGTTTGTAAGCCGCTATCGGTCTATGTTTGGTCAGAAATTTAGTTGGTTCCATGAATTTGGTGAAATTTTCCTTGGTTGCTCTATTTAATTGAGTACTTTGTTGTGAATAGAAGGAAACTAATGGTATGATTTTGTTTCTAATCTGTGTTTCCTTGGTTGGATTAGTCACAAAGTTAGTGAAGGCCCTAAGCACACTCCTCAAATAGCTTCTCGAGTACCCTCGCTTCTTCAAAGCTTTAAAGAGGATTCCTACAGCAATCTTAAACTCAGATGTTTGTGAGCATATTCTATGAAAGCGAAGAAGCTGTGATTTAAGAATTCCTTTAAAAGTATGCTTAGGGTGGTAACTGGCTCTGTGTAATAATGAGTGAGTGTCTGTGGGCTTAAAATACACTTTGTAGTCCAACTGATTGGTCATTTCAAATTTGGGTCCTTTGTAGGTGATGACATCAAGAAAATTAACTGAATTTTCATCAATTTCGTATTTTATCCTGATGGATTTTTGATGACGGTTCAGATGATCAGCAAATTCAATAAACTCCTCCTTACCGTATGTCCAGATGCCCCAGATGTCATCCAAAAATCTAAAATACGAGAAGGGCTGGAGATGAAAAGAGGACACCGCAGTTTGTTCCCAATGGGCCATATAGATATTGGCGTAAGAAGGGGCGAACTTCTTGCCCATGGCCGTCCCCTTAGTCTGCAAATAAAATTTAGAGCCAAATTCAAAATCGTTTTTAGTCAAATTAATTTCCAGTAGTTTTAAAATAAAATCATCGGGTCTTTTCACGTCAGGATATTTGTTCATGCAATCTCTCACGGCAGCCATACCGACTCCGGTCTCTATATTGGTGTACAAACTGTCGATGTCCATGGTGAAGAGAAATGAATTAGATGGGAGAATAAGATTTTTTGTTTTAGAGATAAAATCATAGGTGTCTTTTAGGTAACTACCATGACGTTGCGAAATGGGACTAAGGAAATACTCAATATATTCTGCTGTAAAATAAGTCTCACTGTCGCAATCCGACACGATAGGCCTCCCAGGAGGTATTTTATGTGGTGTACTCCACTTTTCTGGTTCTTTGTGTATTTTTGGTAACAAATAAAATCCTCTTGGTCTCGGTGTACCAGAACCAGACAAGTAATCTCTCTGTTTCCCACTAATTATCTTTTTCTCATACATCTCATTTAAAATTTCTCGTACTTCCAGTATGGTTTTTGGATAAATTGGTTCTGTGAGAGAGCAATAGTGCTCTGTCACAGAAAGTTGCCTTTTTCCTTCCCAAAGATAATCTGTTTTACTCATGATGACGACTGCATTACCCTTGTCAGCTGGTTTGATAACGATGTCACAATTGTTTTTAAGTTCATGAATTGCTTTTCTCTCACTTTTACTCAAATTCTGTCTTTCTAGAAGGCCCCAATTCAGGTGTTGATACGCATACCGATCTGCTCTAATTAGAGAAACCACCTGGGGTGGCAAACTAGACAAGGCAGGTGTCCAATCAGAATTATGAGTAAAAGGAGTTCTTTTTTTCTCACTTTTTTTGCCTTCAAAAAAGGCGTCTAATTTAATACGCCTATGATAGGCCTGTAGGCTCTGCAATAATTCTAATTTTTGTGTTTTGACGTTATCGGGGACCATAACAAAGGAAAGGCCTTTCTTCAAGATCGCCCGCTGTCCAGTTGTCAAGACGAGCGGGGACAAATTAACGATAAGTTTTTCTTGACTACCTATTGGGTTGACGGCGTCGGCAAGTTTAGCGACCGAACCCAATGTTCTAACATGTATCTGCCCGTTGCAGCTGTCCAGTGCAAGTTATCGCTTTCGACCTGAAACTGGGCAACGGGCAACAATTGGAGAAAGTTGAGACTGTCCTTGATGTACTTGTTTATGTCCTCAAGGTATCTTTGTTCATCAATCGGAAGCAAGTCACAATAATTGATCATCGGAACTACGATCTCGGTATGCGGTAATCGGGTTCTGGCTACTCTGTAAGCCCTCTGTATCTCTTTGTTCGTTGAAGTAAAACATCTCTGAGATCGGTTATTTAATCCAAACGACAACAACAACACTTCCGGTTCCATCGCGATTGTGGCTTTTTCTATGAGATTGCCCGCGTGTTGGAACTTCGCGCCCGGGAAGCTGTCTATTTGAAGATCAGAGATGTTGAAGGCCGGGATCCTGGAAACGTTAGAATCCCCGATTATCACATACCTTTTCTTTAGGTTCAAGCTCCAGTCAATTTGTTTACGGTCTGTGTTTATGTGACGGTATGGTCTGCCGACCGATTTTGGTGTCGGTGGAGCTATTATTGTGATTTGCTTCTGAGGTGTTTGTTCTATCTGCAGTGATTGGGTTGTGCGTTCCTCTTCTATGGGTCGCATAACAATCTTCTGTCCCTCTTCCTTTTCCACCACCTTTGTGGGTGTGATACGTGCTAAAGAGCTAACAGAATACTCAGAAATTTGATAATCCAGAGAATCATCAGAAGAAAAAAGAGGAAGGCTCTGAATTCTAGAAGAAGAAGAAGAAGAAGAAGAAGGGAGTGACTTTTTAGTCTCTTCAACCTTAGATGTGCTGGGAACAACGTTAGACGTGCTCGGACCAGCCTCAGTATGTGTACGTTTTGGTTCTTCTGAAACGACAATTTTTTCGTCTCTTTTCAAAATTCCTTCCTGAACCAAAATGTCAGTAATCTCCTTATAACGTTTCAGCTGTTCCTCATTAAAATCCTCCGTAAATGTCCTTTTCGTAACCTCTTGTGTATCAGTAACCTCTGTGGCCATGTCTGTGGCCAGATCTTGAGGTTCCTGATCCACATCAATCTCCTCTGCAAGAATTCTGCGTCTTGCACGTTGCAGTGGAGATCTTTGAGGTAAGGCTGGGGTTGGCTGTATGCCCGGTTTGGGCACCAGAGGGGGAAACTCCTGATCAAACGACCAGTCAGACCTATTAGGTGGGGGACTGGATGGAGTTCTTACATCCTCCCACCTTCTAGGTGATGTCTGTACCTCTACATGTATGTGAGAAGTATCTATTGTGTCATTTTCATAAGACCATTTGTTTGTCTGAGTGGTGTAATTATTTGGATCATAATAACGATAATCAATTTGATAATCGTCATTATTCCAGCGGTCATGTCGGTGAGCCCGTACACGGGCTGTTTGTTTATGATTAGCGTCGTACGAGAGACGTGGACGGTTATTCTCGTCGCGGAAAAAGGATTCCCCTCTCTCCCTCCATCCCTCCCGACGTGGGCTAGTAGCACGTAGACGTGCTGTTGGGTTTCTTGAGGTGTAACGCGGTTCTTCGTCAGATGGAAAAGACGCGAATCTCACGCGCAGCCTCGGTGTTTGTCTGTATCTCTCTCCTACTCTCGCCATTACAGTGTTTCTTTGTTACAAAGTGAATGGATTCTTCGAAATAACGACGTTAATTGCAAATCGCGACGTTTCGAAGTATACAACTTCTTCTTCAGGCTATTGCTGTAACGTCGTCAGGCTAGAATGTATCAGATGTAAGCTAGAGTAACTGCTATCTCGAGTGCAAGTGAGCAAATGACTGTCTGTGTCCGCCTCTCTGTTACGCTGTCACAGAGGGCGGCGGCTTCTGACGTCATCCTCATTCAGAGCACATATACAGTCAATTTAGTGAAGAAAACTCGCAAATAAAACATGAAAATGATCAGCTTTGGGTCAAACAATCCTCCCATTGTTTCTCAAAGACTTTTATCTGTCCCCCCATCCTTTCCTAACCCTGTAGGATTTTGTTTATCGTGTTTTTGACGCCAAAGTAATGTTTGTTTGTAAATAACTCGCGAGCTCCTTCATCAAAACACTCCAGACTTCCAAATATTGTAAGATAACAAATATAAGAATTTTTTGAAGTGCATTTGGCGTCGAACCAACAAAGTTTCCCTTTTGGAAAACACTAAAAAGTGTCCTAGAATTTCTTGCTGCGTCACAGCATATGCAAATCAATCAATCCTTGTCTGTCCATTATAAATAAATATAAATAGTTGAAAATCCATCGTGAAATCATGATCTTATAACAAATATGCCTTAAAACAGACAAAAAGTGAATGAGTATTTAAGTTTAAGGCATATTTAAGAGTATTTCAATTCACTGATGTTTCAATGTGGTGTTATTCAATGTCTTCTGTGTATTAAATTATAATAGTCAGTATGAATGTGGAGTTAAATACTGTAGAAGATTGCTGATGTTAAGAAATCCTTCTCAAAGTGGTCCTGAAGTGCCAAGACGTGGCTCTGGCTTGAGTTAGGTATCTAAGAATCCAGAAATCAGAACAGGTCTGATCTCGGTTAGGCACTGGCACACATTTCAAAGGCCCGCTTCAGTCCCAACTCCAAAAAAGGAACCCCCTCCAACAGCACCTCCACATGTTTTATTTGTTCCCATTGTTCTAAATGTTGTCTCATAGAGTCTGTGTCCTGTATCTCCTCCAAACAGGTGTATATTTATTGGTCTGATGTTGTTTTAATATTGTGTATATGTATATTTATGTATTTAAAACCATCATGATAAAAAATCAGTAATATATTTATTAGTGCAATTTAAGCAATCATGATTAAGTAATATATTCTATTAACTCTCACAAGTCCCCACATGTCCATCAAGTGGTAAAACGTTATATTGTGCATCTCTATCTACCCCATGACCTTTTGACCCCTGTATTATATTTTAAAGACTGAAATTGTTGTTACTAAACAGAATACTTTTTCTTGAGTTAATTAAATGTACAAAATCAATGTAATTAGCAAAACAGGGCCACAACACCAAGGGTTCACCGTGTCAGGGCTGGGACGCCGAGGGCCCACCACCCAAGGGCTGCAAAATCAAGGTGCACGCCAACCAGGTGCACCCCAATCAGGTGTTCTCCTGCCAGGGGTATTCGCCCAAGGTCTACCATCTCTAGGTGTAAGGTTTGAGGTGGGTGAATTCATTAGGTCTACCATCTCTAGGTGTAAGGTTTGAGGTGGGTGAATTCATTAGGTCTACCAACTCTAGGTGTCAGGTTTGAGGTGGGTGAATTCATTAGGTCTACCAACTCTAGGTGTCAGGTTTGGGGTGGGTGAATCCATTAGGTCCACTAAATCTAGGTGTAAGATTTGGGATGATAAGTTTCGTCAATTCCAGTGGCTTTAGGTGTTAGGTGTATGGGGGTGTACACCATAAAATAGGGTGTCTTTAGGTGTCAGGTGTGACGGGTTACATGCATAAAATTTTGGGACTTGAGGTTTAGGAGGAGAATGGGTACACGATTGATAATCAGGGTGTTACTTGGGGCCTGCTGGGTCATGCCAGCAGACACACCTGAACTCCATAAGAATTCTTATCATTATTGTGTGATTTTAAAGATAAGAGACACAGACCCTAAGGTCTCCAACACACTGACCAAAAGAAAAAAAAGGAAAAACCAGACTTAGAAGAAAAATAACCATAAAAATGATTAAAATAGAAAGATGGACAGTAAGGTTACGCTTCGTTGAGGCCTCTGGGGTAGAGAGAGTCCAATTTTTTAATCCAGACCCTCTCCGCCCTGAGCCTCTCCGAGAGCGTCCAAAAGGGGTTCGACTCCAATCCTGAAACTCTGAGGGCATCTAGGCCATGTATTAAAAAATGTCTAACTACATATCGTCTCTTTTCAATTTTATTACGAATGTTATACGAATGCTGATAGATTCTAAGTAACAATTGGTTCTTTGTCTGCCCCACATATTGTTTGTGGCATTTGGAACAAGATATGAGATAGACACAGTTTGAGACATGTGCTGACATGTTTCTCTGCACTTGGAAGAGTTGTTTGTTGGTTTTATTCTGGACCATTCTTTTGCCCACAAAGTGCTTATAAACCCCAGATTTACTCACTTTACAGGATGTTGTGATTTTACTAGAAACCAAGGTATCCAATAAGTTCTTGTTTCGTTTGTAAGCCGCTATCGGTCTATGTTTGGTCAGAAATTTAGTTGGTTCCATGAATTTGGTGAAATTTTCCTTGGTTGCTCTATTTAATTGAGTACTTTGTTGTGAATAGAAGGAAACTAATGGTATGATTTTGTTTCTAATCTGTGTTTCCTTGGTTGGATTAGTCACAAAGTTAGTGAAGGCCCTAAGCACACTCCTCAAATAGCTTCTCGAGTACCCTCGCTTCTTCAAAGCTTTAAAGAGGATTCCTACAGCAATCTTAAACTCAGATGTTTGTGAGCATATTCTATGAAAGCGAAGAAGCTGTGATTTAAGAATTCCTTTAAAAGTATGCTTAGGGTGGTAACTGGCTCTGTGTAATAATGAGTGAGTGTCTGTGGGCTTAAAATACACTTTGTAGTCCAACTGATTGGTCATTTCAAATTTGGGTCCTTTGTAGGTGATGACATCAAGAAAATTAACTGAATTTTCATCAATTTCGTATTTTATCCTGATGGATTTTTGATGACGGTTCAGATGATCAGCAAATTCAATAAACTCCTCCTTACCGTATGTCCAGATGCCCCAGATGTCATCCAAAAATCTAAAATACGAGAAGGGCTGGAGATGAAAAGAGGACACCGCAGTTTGTTCCCAATGGGCCATATAGATATTGGCGTAAGAAGGGGCGAACTTCTTGCCCATGGCCGTCCCCTTAGTCTGCAAATAAAATTTAGAGCCAAATTCAAAATCGTTTTTAGTCAAATTAATTTCCAGTAGTTTTAAAATAAAATCATCGGGTCTTTTCACGTCAGGATATTTGTTCATGCAATCTCTCACGGCAGCCATACCGACTCCGGTCTCTATATTGGTGTACAAACTGTCGATGTCCATGGTGAAGAGAAATGAATTAGATGGGAGAATAAGATTTTTTGTTTTAGAGATAAAATCATAGGTGTCTTTTAGGTAACTACCATGACGTTGCGAAATGGGACTAAGGAAATACTCAATATATTCTGCTGTAAAATAAGTCTCACTGTCGCAATCCGACACGATAGGCCTCCCAGGAGGTATTTTATGTGGTGTACTCCACTTTTCTGGTTCTTTGTGTATTTTTGGTAACAAATAAAATCCTCTTGGTCTCGGTGTACCAGAACCAGACAAGTAATCTCTCTGTTTCCCACTAATTATCTTTTTCTCATACATCTCATTTAAAATTTCTCGTACTTCCAGTATGGTTTTTGGATAAATTGGTTCTGTGAGAGAGCAATAGTGCTCTGTCACAGAAAGTTGCCTTTTTCCTTCCCAAAGATAATCTGTTTTACTCATGATGACGACTGCATTACCCTTGTCAGCTGGTTTGATAACGATGTCACAATTGTTTTTAAGTTCATGAATTGCTTTTCTCTCACTTTTACTCAAATTCTGTCTTTCTAGAAGGCCCCAATTCAGGTGTTGATACGCATACCGATCTGCTCTAATTAGAGAAACCACCTGGGGTGGCAAACTAGACAAGGCAGGTGTCCAATCAGAATTATGAGTAAAAGGAGTTCTTTTTTTCTCACTTTTTTTGCCTTCAAAAAAGGCGTCTAATTTAATACGCCTATGATAGGCCTGTAGGCTCTGCAATAATTCTAATTTTTGTGTTTTGACGTTATCGGGGACCATAACAAAGGAAAGGCCTTTCTTCAAGATCGCCCGCTGTCCAGTTGTCAAGACGAGCGGGGACAAATTAACGATAAGTTTTTCTTGACTACC